>NC_045444.1:13329476-13341171 GCF_002776525.5 Piliocolobus tephrosceles | reverse complement strand
TTCTTTCTTTCTTTCTTTCTTTCTTTCTTTCTTTCTTTCTTTCTTTCTTTCTTTCTTTCTTTCTTTCTTTCTTTCTCTTTCTTTCGGTGTACTCTAGCTCTGTCACCCATGCTGGACTGCAGTGGCACAATCTCAGCTCACTGCAACCTCTGTCTCCTAGGTTCAAGCAATTATCTCACCTCTGCCTCCCAAGTAGCTGGGACTACAAGCATGTACCACCACACCTGGCTGTTTTTTATACTTTTAGTAGAGATGGGGATTCGCCATGTTGTCCAGGCTGCTCTTGAACCCCTAACCTCCAATGCTCCACCCACCTAGGCATCCCAAAGTGTTGGGACTATAGGCATGAGCCACTGTGCCTGTCCTGTTATGGTTTCTTTCTAATTTTGTCTTGAGGTCTCTCCCTTGAAAGTAGCCAGAAGCCAGTTGGGCACAGTGGCTCACTCCTTTGATCCCAGCACTTTGGGAGACCAAGGCAGGTGGATCACCTGAGGTCAGGAGTTCAAGACCAGCCTGGTCAACATGGGGGAAACATCATCTCTACTAAATATACAAAAATTAGCGGGGCATGGTGCTGTGCGCCTGTGATACCAGCTACTCAGGAGGCTGAGGCAGGAGAATAGCTTGAACCATGGAGGCAGAGGTTTCAGTGAGCCGAGATGGTGCCACTGCACTCCAGCCTGGACAACAAGAGGGAAACTCTCAAAAAAAAAAAAAAAAAAGTAGCCAGAAGCCAAGACAGCCACTCTTTTGGGGAGCTGGGAAGCCCTGACTGGGGAAAGAGTTAGGTTCCAGTGTGTTGGTCAAGTGAAAGACAATGAGGAAGTGAAACCAAATGCTTGTAACAGATGAAATTTATGACTCATGGGCCCCAGAGAAGTTAGGGGTGCTGATGGGAGGCCGACAAGAAGCCTGGAGGTGACAGGGAGCAAAACCAGAAGACGGACAGCAGGAGAGAGAGGACCTGTGCAACTCTGCCTTTAATAAAGTCCAGGCTGTTAACCCTCTGCCTTCTGGCAGGAATTGGTCATATTGGGGCTGGGGGACTTATTTCCGTGACTCTAGTGTTTACCATAAGGCTTCATTGTGGTCAGTGGCCATGAGATGTGTTGGATTTGGGGTCAGTGGGACGAGGAACAAGCAGGCTATATTTTAACCAAATAGGGAGAAGACGTTTTAACTAAGCCAAACGTGACAGGATACAACCAGATTTCAAAAAAACTGATATAAGACCTAAAAATGGATGCCAACACAGCAACTGTATTAAATAGATGTATGATACTGTTCTCTCTCTGTGTGTGTGTGTGTGTGTGTGTGTGTGTGTGTGTGTGTGTAGAGGCCTGGATGTCTGGCCTAACTGCAGACAACTTTGCAGGGTTAGTATAGATGCAGAACTTCCTTAGGGAGGGACCAAGTCTTTGTAACTGCAGCTACTTCTCCCTCTGCCCCTTCCCTCTTTCTTCACTTCCCCCAGAAATGTTGATCCAGAGAACACTCCTATAAAAACTTTCTGTATTCACCCCCATCTCAGAATCAGCTTCACAGGGAGCCTGACCTCCAAAGCTGCATATTATTTGTAGAAACTTGTTTCCTGGGTAAGTACCCAGAGCTTTACATAAGTGAAAACGTGTATTAATATGCTCTTGCATCTATTCATCATTTATTTACTCAAACATGTTTTGTTAGTGCTTACTGTGCAGCAAGCACTCCATTAGCCATTAGGAATAGAGAGGTGAAAGAAAGCTCCGCACTGAAATTGTTCACAGCCCAGTCAAGAAGACAGACAAGCTAACAATAACCATTTAGTGTGGTAAACAGTGTGATCAAGGACAAGGAGCTATGGCAACATTGAGGAGGGATACCTACCTCAATATGATTATTGGAAAAGGGTCAAGCAAGTCTCTGGAAATGGTGGCAGTTGAACCAAGTAGAAGCATAGGCCATATGTTGCTTCTGGCTGAACACACGACTGGGGAGGTAATCAGCAAGGAGGGAGGGCAGGCTCTGCCAGCTGGTACTGAATCTGAGCCGGTGCTCCTACACACACGTCAGACAGAAGGCCCTGCACCAACATTCCAGGAAAATTCTGACTGCTTCCGTAGGCTGTCCATCTGTGAATCACCTTCAGTCTCATTTCCTGGTTTCTCCTGGATTACAATCACAATTACACTGTGAAATTGGCAACCCCACACCTCTGGGCTTTGCAGAGGGATTGTCTTGTTCATACATAACAAACAGAGAAGCTGACAACCTCTGCAGCAAGGCCACTAAAAACATGTGGTTGAATAGTTCAAATGTAGGCTATTGATGTGAATTTCTGACTACAGGGCTCCGCAGGTGTGATTAGCATAACTTTTTATGTTACTGAAGTCAATATTCTGAGGCAGCTACTTCTGTACATTCCAAATTTAAGCTGCTAATGAATTAGTAAATGGGGCTTAGGCTGAAACTGATGCACAGAGTTTCCACTCCCCACTCCCTGCTTAACTCTAGTAGCTTGAAAGATACAAAATACTCCTTTAACTAATTGTGTAATGTTTAAAATGTGTTAATAATACAGCCACTCTGATTCTCTCTGTGAATCCATAAATAGATGATTGATAGATATTATTAAATGGTAGAGCTATAGATAGATGAGATAGATGACAGACACATGATAGATAGATAGACGATAGAGAGTTAGGTAATAGATAGATAACATATAGATAGAAACACAGAATGATTAAGAAAGCAATCATACCCCAGCTCAATTGTAGCTTATTAGAGCAAAAAAAGAAGAATTAAAAGGCTAAAAAGCACAAACAACCTACTGATCCACATGATGTTTTCAAAATATACTGGCCGGGAAATCTGAAGACCAACTGTTTTAGCTTGGTTTAAAACAAACAAACACATAAAGGAACCCAGGTGTTCGCACTGTCAGAGAACAAATAACGTGGTTACATTTTACTGTATATTTAAGCAATGACATTTCAGATCTGAAATTTATGCCTTGAATAGGTAGATGTAATATTTGATGTGGTGGCAGGTGTTTATGATGTGTGAAATAAATATAAGACAGAATACCAATAGCTAATAAATAAAATAAAAATGTTAAACATCGCTGGTAAATTAAAAGTGAGAAATGCAAACTATTAAACTGGCAGAGATTGTGCCCAGTATCATTGACTGTGAAGAGACTATGGTCTTCTTGTGCACTGCAAATGTTTGTGTAAACTGATAACACCATCCCAAGAGACAATTTCACCTGTGTGAAGAGCCCTAAAAAACATATGTGCTTTTACCCACCAACTAACCTTCTAATAATTTATATTAGGAAAAAACCACAGGTACCACCACCATCATTGCTATCGCTGATGGTAACCCAAGAGAAAACTTTAAATTAGAGATTGTTTGCTGTAAAATTTTTATAATGCCAAACTATAATTGTAAATGTCTAATATCTGGTCAAAGGATATATAAATAGACAATTCACAGAAGAGTAAATCCAAATAGTTGACAAACGTATGAAAAATTGCTTAAACTCAATAGTAGTCAGCAATCTGAAAAATATATAATATAACAAATTTTGGTATCAGAATTGCAACTATTTAAAAGACTGATAAGGTCTATTGCTGTTGGAGGTATTACTGAAATTCATATTCAAACATTGTTAGTTAAAATGTGCACGTGTATAGTCATTTTTGAAAAGAAATCTGATGATGCTATTAACATTAAAATACATATATTCTTTGACTCTGCTCATCTGCTTCCATAAATGTAACCCGTGGTTTCAACAGAAATGATATTTAAGGTTGGGCACAGTGGCTTATGCCTGTAATCCAGCACTTTGGGAGGCTGTGGTAGTTGGATCGCTTGAACTCAAGAGTTGGAGACTAGCCTGAGTAACATGATGAAACCCCGTCTCTACAAAAAAATGCAAAAAATTAGTTGGGCGTGGTGGCGCATGCCTGTAGTCCCAGTTACTCTGGGGTGCTGAGGGAGGAGGATCACTTGAGCCCAGGAGTTGCAGGTTGCAGTGAACCGAGATTGCGCCACTGCACTCCACCAGCCTGGATGAGTGACAGACTCTATCAAAAAAAAAAAAAAAAAAAAAGGTATTTAAGATATCTACGCTTCTTGCAGTATTGTACAGAACAGACAAAAATAAGGTAAACACATATCGTAGGGAAATACTTGAATGAATTATTGTATATCCACATGAAATATTTTGGAACTATGTAAAATAAATTACAATTATATCCGTTAACTTAGAGATTTCAACAAAGTATTGTTGGATGAGGAAAGAAAATTGTAGAAAAACGTTTATATTATCTAATTTTAAAACAATTAGGACTACACGATGTGTATCACACAGAGTATTAAAACCATTTTTAGCATATTTGTGTCTATGTGGGTGTGTATATACACAAGAGTGATGAAAAATATGGAGAACATATCCAAAGTGATTAATATAACTTATCTAAATGAAGGTGGGGTAGGGAGACAAGCACAAAAAAACAAAATATTGTATGTAAAAACCAAAGACAGCATATATGATATAATTTCATTCATGTATTTATGTAAAATTGCATGTGTATATACATCAAAATGTGTTTTTTAAAGCAAAAATTAATTCTCGCAAGACTCACTTAGGGAACTTTAGTAAAAGTGCATCTTCCTGACTTTTTTTTTCTCAGACATGTTTGGAATGGGGACCTGGGGAGCTGTGGTTCAGAAAGAAGTCCACGTCATTCCGTTGCAGCTTGTCCATACACAACGTGTAAACACGCACTGCTGTGAAAAAACAGTGACGACGAGGAAACATTTACTATTTTGTCCTTCGTGACTTCAAACAGAATGAGGTGTCTGTCTCTTCATCTTCAAAGCCCGACATCTCCTAGAGTGTCCCTGAGGTATGGTTATCCTCGGGAAAGCACCCAATTAAGGATTTGCTTCTGGAGCTGGGATTATGCAGCCTAACCTTATCAATGAGCATGTTTCCTCTATCCAGGTCCTCAATTTCACTCAGCTGTGAAGAATTCTCTAACTCCTACTTCAACCCACATAGCTGGAGTGTCTAGCAAAAGGTTACCTAGCAATATTGTGCTTTATCACAATGCTCTAATCTTATTAGAAAATGAGAGATGATCTTGCAGATTACACACTTCATAAATATTTGTAAAACTTAACTGCATCCAATCCCTTGCACTGCATTTGGTATACAGCAGACACTCATTACATCAAAACTAAAGAAATGTTTTTGCAAAACTCAGCGAACATAGGCAGCCACAAGTGCAGCTCCTGCTTCTGTCCACTCCCAGCTTCACTATTCGGAGCCCAGCAAATCTGCCCTGACAGGCCTCAGAAGAGCAGGGGGATGTCGCCATGCTGTGGGATCAGAGCATCTTGTTTTCGCTACGGATGCATCCAGAAGAATGGATGGGCCTCCAATCAGGCTTAAGGAAACTAGAAACATTTGCTATGGAAATTCATTTGCTGTGAAAATAGTCATTCTATCCAAGAAAAAAACCTGTAATTGGAAAACTATTGACCTAATCGCTAAGTTTTCTCTATAGCCAATCACGATCAATCATTTAGAAAAGACCCTTCCTTCACAAGAGTGCTATTTAGATAATTATGTTCATTTAATAATTTGTCACCATGACTCCATAGTTATAGTATACATTGGGTCCCTGTGTGCACATATTTTTTAGTAGTCACTTTCCCTCTGAGAGATCAGCAGGTGGCACCATTCTTCTCCCCATCTGTGTGCCTCTGTTACATCTATTTTAAATATCAGTTCGTTGGTTTAAGGAACAATACACTACGCTAAGTCTTAGAACCTTGCAGTCTTTGATCGATGATGATTATAGTTCATAACAAAATCACATATTAGCAAAAAATGTATCTATGCTTTTGTGCAAATTAACATTGGAGTTACTTTTACAGTTTAATGTGAAACAGTGATTGTATGACTGTCAAAAGCAAATAGGACTCATTTCTGTAAAATTCAGAGCCATTTTTAAAACCGGAAACTGACTTGCTTAAAGGCATGATAACATATATAGAGGAAATGCTGCAGTTAGCAGTTACTGAATAACCTCTCCCCAATAAAGTGACAGTCTAGTGGGGTAGTGAGGACAGAACTTTCACAAGCAGGACCATACCAAGTGTATTTAATACCTAAAGTAGATACATCTGTAGCATTTTCCTCCTCTCTATACCCAAGTTATTTTAGAATTAATCATATAAATAAACAATAATAACATCAGAAAAGCTTTTCTTAAATTGCACCAGTTTATAGCCATGTCAGTAAATAATAATTATCATTTAAAAATAATAGATTAAGACTGGGCATGGTGGCTGACACCTGTAATCCCAGCACTTTGGGAGATCAAGGCAGGCAGATCACCTGAGGTCAGGAGTTCGAGACCAACCTGGGCAACATGTTGAAACCCCATCTCTGCTAAAAACACAAAAATCAGCTGAGTTCAGTGGTGCGCACCTGTAATCCCAACTACTCAGGAGGCTGAGGCAGGAGAATCACTTGAACTCAGAAGGTACAGGTTGCACTGAGCCGATATTTTGCCGCTGTACTCCAGCCTAAGTGACACAGAGAGACTCCGTCTCAAAAAAAAAAAAGATTAAAAATTTTAATTGTCCAGGTGCGGTGGCTCACGCCTGTAATCCCACCACTTTGGGAGGTCGAGGAGAGTGGATCATGAGGTCAGGAGATCAAGACCATCCTGGCAAACACAGTGAAACCCCGTCTCTACTAAAAATACAAAAAATTAGCTGGGCGTGGTGGCGGGCGCCTGTATCCCAGCTACTTGGGAGGCTGAGGCGTGATCCCGGGAGGCAGAGTTTGCAGTGAGCCGAGATCGCACCACTGTACTCCAGCCTGGATGACAGAGTGAGACTCCATCTCAAAATAAAAAAAAAAAAAAAATTAATTATGTTTTATTCAGAGGGAAGAGGTATAAAGCATCCTCTCAAAAGAGTAAATTTCTGTAAGTTCACAGAATTATTTACAGTTAGAATGACAGAATCGAAGCAACTGAAGTTCCATTTCTTTATCTTTACAATCACTGTGTTATCATTGTTTATTTCAAATTTGCTGCCTCAATACAGAAATATGTACAACAGTGGTGGGAGAGAGGGCTGCACCTGAGAAAAGCCTGCATGAGCCTGAGCTGTTTAATGAGTTGATATTACAGTTCTCTATGGAAATTAGTGTGCCAGCTGGGTGTTTCCTGAATTAACTCTGATATATTTTTAAAAATAGGTTATTTGGGGGCTTAGGTATAGATTATGAAAACCTGCACAGTAACTATAGCACTTGTGTAACATTTAGACCAGCAAACTATTTTTTCAGAGAGAAAGACTTTTCACTAGCATTGTTTTAAGTTGCCAAAACATAATGACAATAAAAACCAGATCACATTTTAGATCACTTTATTTTATTATTTTTTAATATGAAGAATTTTATTATGTAGATTATTTTATGATATTTAATTATTTTACAGACAATGCATTCTGTGATCACCTGGCTCTGTGAGACTGCTCCTCATACCCCGTGTTTGTACGCCCACCCTTGGAACCCCAATGAAGGGCTGAATTGGATTCCAGAGGATAGCCAATGTAGTTGAATAGAGGACATCACTTAAGACCTTTTTCAAACTGTATTGTTTGGACGAAGGGAGGCAAGATGGTGCACTTCCGGGTTCTTCATCCCCCTCTCCCAACCTTTCCCGCATGCGCGAAAATGCAGCCAGCGACCCGGGAAGGTGCAGACCAACTGGGCATGCGCCAGGTGACCTCAATCCGAAGAGACCAAGACGGACAGACTTCTCCCCCACACCTTAGGTTACCAAAATAAACTTGCAGTTTTGCTGTTACCCTTGCCTACTTGCTGGTTCTTTTGTGCCCGCTTGGCTGGTCTTAGAAAAACAAATCATGTATAATTTTAAGAAGCATTGTCTTCCATCACCCACCATATACAAAGAGCCATAGGCAAGCTCAAAGATGGAGAATATTTAGTCCTCATGTCCTCTTCCTTCACTCATCATAGACATTCTTAATCCTTCACAGGACTTCTTTCCCAGTGAACGGGACTTCTTTTCCAAAGAAGTCCTTTTTCCAAAGGCATGTCTTTGGAAACCTTACAAAAATATAGTCTAGGAAATACATTCAATTGTTCAGTGTTGGCCTGAAAGTTGAAAACTCTTTGCCATCCCTGGCTTAAATCTTTAACCTGGAACACAAAAGAAGTTTACTGTTTATTGAAGAGGGCCTGGTCCTCCTTGGCCCCTCAGGCTGTAATGCTCAGGAAGGATGTGTGTTCCTTGTACTTGCATGTGGAAGGCAGGGTGCAGTCTTCACTCCTACTAGAGCCTGAAAAAAAATCATCAGTCCCTGGGAGGCCAAGTGGGTGGATCATTTGAGGTCAGGAGTTCGAGACCAGCCTGACCAATATGGTGAAATTAGCTGGGCAAGCCGAGATCGTGCCACTGCATTCCAGCCTGATTCAAAAACAAAAATAAAAAACAAACAAACAAAAAACAAAACAAAACCCATAAGCCCCTAGTATTCATAAATGAAAAGAACAAATATTTATTGAAAATTTATTGTACCATAATTAGATACTCAACCAAAATTATTCTACTTATATAGATAGCAATATGCTACCTGTTTTATATTAATTCTAATAAGCTTTGTGACATTACTAAACACTAAAGATGACCCATTTTGCAAAAGAATCTAAACTGAGGGAATTTAAGTGACTTTCCCAGTGAATCATGAAGCTGTCATATGAACCCAAGTCTGCGTAACTTCAGAGCTCAGCTTTCATCACTGGTAAGTGTTCCTCTGCAGGTTCAGTTTGCTAATTTAGTTTCAGCCTTCTCCAACCGTTCTCTCTTCAACTAATTCTCCCAGGCAGTCACTCATATGGGATGCTTTTGCTTGTCCAAAGATGGAACTCTTCACATATGAGTCAGACTTGCATTTTCAAAAATGGAAACAGCAGGGAAGAAAGGGAAACTCCTAATTGCAGGATATCATATGTGGCTATTGACTGAAAGTCAAGAGAACGTGACACAAGGCCAGAGTGAATTTATTAAATAAAAGTTTGTCAATCACATACTCACTGCCAGGTCCTGTGCTGGGTGTCGGGAATGAGACAGAGGGGATAACATCATACACTTTTCCTTAGACTACGTTTCAAGTTTATAGTATGAAAATAATTCAGAAAGTGCTCTTCTAAGGAATTAGAGCATTTCATTAAAAACATTTTTGTTGCTGCTAAAGACATAAGAAGTGCTTTCTATATGGTACATTCATGCTTTATGCATCATCAGAGGCATGCCAATTTTCTCTAATGTTTGTGGGAAATGAAGTGTCTCTTGATTCACTAGCAGTGCTGTCTCATATAATCAAGCATGTTGAGATTCTAAAGGCTTCCTACCTACACTCTGCCCTCCTTAGCTCCAGGAGGCATTTCTAACTAATACAGCCTGATGTGATCCTTATAAGAATGGGCAGGTGCTTGGAGAAGTTGGGAGCTTGGTGAATTTATTCTTTTTGCTCTCTTTTCTTCAAGTTCCTGTGATATTAATGTTACCTGAGATTCGTCTGGCCTAAACTAGATGATGAATGAGTATTGTACCTCTCCACTGGCCATAGAGATGGGATTTGAAGCCAGACTTTATTACAACTTCCTGTTCTGCTGTTTGAGATCTGTTTGGCCTTTGGCATTTTTAAACCTAAAAATGAAAACTCTAATAGACATATATATTTTAAATTCCCTCATTTGAGTTACCCTTATTTCTAAACCAGTGGTTTTCAAATGGGAATGATTTTGCCCTCCAGGGAACATTTGGCCAGGTCTGGAGACATATTTGGTTATTACAATTGGGAGAAGCAGAGAGTTGTGCTACTGGCATCTGGCAGGTCGAGGCAAGGGATGCTGCTAAACATCTTAAAATGTGTTAGCCCAGAATCACAACAAATAATTATTCAGCCCCAAGTTTCAGTAGCACTAAGGTAAAAAGATGCTGCCCTGCTCTCTCTCTCACGTAACAACTGTTTCTATTAATGCCTGACCATGAAGAAGGTGGGCATAATACAGAAAGCAGAGCCCAGTCCTTGCAGCCTGTATGTACTAAGGACTATCTCAAACTGAGACAAAAGAGAAGTGAACAACTGTGTCTTCTTCAGGCTTAAGTTGATTATAAGGAAGGAAGGGAAATAGGAGAGGAGAAAGTAGACAGTCCAACATATGCCTCAGTCTTTCTCTCTTTGAGCAGTTATTGGCAAAGTAGAATGTACACTTGAAAAATTAAGATGAACCTTAATGTCAGAGAGGTTGCTATGCAAATCAGGATATTCTGCAGTATTAGCAAGGGCTTAGGCAAGACTGAGTTCAGAGTGCAGATGACTAGGAAAAAGAAGAGAGAAAAGGAATAGAAGGGGAGAGGAAAGAAACAGAAGGGGGAAGAAAAAAGAGAAGAAAGAAGAGAGTGGAGAGAGAAGAAGAGGAAGCAGTGGGGAAGAGGCATTGCAATGAACTAGAGGCTTCAACAGCATTTACTAAGAAACAACTGGGTACCTAGCACATTTAATTGCAAATTACACTCATACTCTATACCATCAGTTGACATCATGGAAAGAAGAAGAGAGGGAAAGAACTCTAAAATGTGCACTTTATTAAAAAATATCTTTGTAAGTAAATAGAATATCTGAATTATTGGTTAATATCAAGTTTACTGAATGGAATGAAAATAATTTAGTTGTATAGGAAGATTATTTCAAATCAATAAAAGTGACACTTCTATATGTCTGAAGATGGCATATAAATATTTTACTTCATATAGGTTAGCACTAACTTCATAGGCTTGCTGGAAAGAGTAAATAATATGTAAAAAGCATATAACAAAGTGTCTGGCAGGGGATAAGAACTCAGTAATCCAGAAGGAAACTTGTATTCTGTTTTAATATGTGTGGCAGACGGACTTTCTGAAATGATGTCCCAAAAATAGCCCCTCTAGTCCCCAAAACCTGTAAATATAATGAGATATTACTCCTATAATTAATTATTGTATGTTACATGAGACAGTTGACTTGAACACTGGAGATCACCTGAGTATTCCTTATCTAATCACACAAGCATGCAAAAATAGAGAGTTTTCTCTGGCTGCTGGCAGAAAAGACAGAAAGATAAGTCAGAGATGTTTGAAGAACAAGAAGAACTCTACATTTCATTGTTTTGACGTTGGAAAGGGTCACAGGAAAAGGAATGCAGGAGGCTTCCAGGAGCAAAAGTTAGACCTGGGACTGCGAGCTAGCAAGGAAACAGGAACGAGACACCTACGGCGATAAGGAGCTGTCTCCTTTCAACAACCTGAATGCACAGGGAAATGGATTCTCCCCCAGGCCCTCCAGATAAGAACCCAGTTGGCCAGTTCCTTGATTTGGGCCTTTTGAGATTGTAATCAAAAATCCTAGCAGACACATGCACACGTATGTTTATTGCGGCACTATTCACAATAGCAAAGACTTGGAATCAACCCAAATGTCCATCAGTGACAGACTGGATTAAGAAAATGTGGCACATATACACCATGGAATACTATGCAGCCATAAAAAAGGATGAGTTTGTGTCCTTTGTAGGGACATGGATGCAGCTGGAAACCATCATTCTCTTCTTGTGATA
>NC_045444.1:13322805-13329076 GCF_002776525.5 Piliocolobus tephrosceles | reverse complement strand
AAATCCTAGCAGAACTATGCTGGACATCTGTCGCACAGAATTGTAAAATAAAAAAATACGTCTTGTTTTAAGCTACTAAGTTTGTGGTGAGTTGCTTTGCAGCGATAGAAAACAGATATATAATGTGACACTATCTAATTCTGTGAGATAACACAGCAGATAAAATGTATACTGCCTCTACTTAGTACAAACTCTTAAAACTTTAGACACATTTAACAGAGTTCATCTGAGCAAAGAACAATTATTGAATCAGGCAGCACTCAGAACCAGAAGAGGTTCAGAGAACTCCACCCAGCAGTATGAGCAACGAGCTTTTATAGGCCAAACACAGAAGCAAAATCGAGAAGTCACCTGATTTGTGGCAATGAGGCATCTTCCTTTTTGAGCATGTTCTGGTCAGTTGTCTGCCTGTGACTGGCTGAAGCTCAGTTGGTTGTGATTGATTAAAACCTGGCTATTTGTTACAAAAAGTACATTTCTAAGTTAAGTCTGTTTACTTACTAAGTTGAGGTTTGTTACATAGAAACACAAAGTATGGAGATAGTTTCAGGCTAATGGCCTCCTGCCTATTTAATTTAACAAATCCCTTACTTTGTTTCTATATCTTTACTGTCTTAGTGTATGAGGTACCAAGGTACTTGGATGTCCTCCAACCAGTGGCAGGTTTTCCATGACACTAGCGGGACCGAACTGCTCTTCATTTGTAGGAGGCTTGCCCCAGGGTTCTGGAAGACACTCAGGTAACAAAATCATATGTTTATTTGGGAATTGGAAAAATATATTTCAACTACAACTGGTTAAAACTTCTGGCTCTTTCCACTGCATCCTGTACCCACTTACAGATGGCACTGGTATGACTATGGGCAATTTTAGCATCTGTCCAAGATGACATGAAATTCAGAAAATATTCAACTTGAGTTCAGTGGGATATTTTTAGGTGATTTACAGCTACTGCCCTGTGTCGTTTATTGCTAGCCATCACTGCATAGGAATATCTTATAAGAATATTCCAATTGTCTATCGTGTCATGACCTAGTGTACAAGGGAAGAGATAGATCAACATATGGATATATCTTACAGTGTCGGGCACCAGAAGTTTGTGAATAGTATAAGATATACAAGGTTTTAAACATACAGAGCTAGAACTGCAGAAATGTATTCTAATCATTAGATGCATAAACTTTCATTTATACCTGCCTAAAAAATACTTTTTTCCTAAAAGTCCAGAATAAGGTTGATAGTGCCATATAAATAGTTAATTACATAACATATACTTCTCTTATTGGATAGAAATCATGTGAAATAGAATATACCAGAATTTCTCAGTTTGCAGGGCTTAAACATGTAAGAGGACCAAGAAGACTGAGAACATCTATGCAATACATTTTGTGTTCATTGCATCCCTATGTATTAGATCACATCTTGGTGTGTCAGTGCATATTGTCCTATTCAAATCTCAAGGTGTTCATTGGAATTGTGCACTAAATGCCTTAATGGCTTGAAGAAATGAGTGTTTCTGTGACAAAATTTTGGTATCTATTCATTAAGTCAGGTATCAGTAGATGACTAATTTGATTATTAAAATGTATAGCTTAAGATAATGCATTTACATGTTTAAAGCAAAAATTTTACATAATTATATATTTAACCTGGGTGAAAATGTAAGATTTTACAAATTCAAAATAAAAATATATGCAATTTAAATTTCAGATTAATTTTTGTTTCTTTCCGGATTATTGACTGTATCAAAATTCTAACATAACAAGAAGGAATAGCTTAGTGAATGCCAAGAAAAGTAAACAAATAAAGAGTAATGAATGAAACCTCAAAATGTTTAAACTATTATACTAAAATCAAGAAGAAATTAGTTACCAACAACTAGTTCTCAATTTGAAAGATATTATCAAAAAATTGAAAAAAGAGTAAATTAATAATAAATAATCATCATCATCATAATAAAACGTGGACCCATCATACAAAAAAAAGTATCTTTTTCTTCATTCTAAAATATTAAAAATTTATTGTATTTTGACATAAGGAAGTAAACAGAATTATCTATCAAAACATAAAAATTTAGGATAGGGATTTATCATAATGTTCATTCATAAAACATACATGGTTATTCTTCCAAAATTTTTAAATTAGGGGATATTGTCAGCTTTTGTATATTTGTAATTTTGTAATTTTTTTCTTTTCTTTTTTTTAGAAACAGGGTCTAATTCTGTCACCCAGGCTGAAGTGCAGAGGTGTGGTCATAGTCCTCTGTAGCCTTGAACTCCTGGGCTCAGGTGTTTCTCCCGCCTTAGCCTCCTGTGTAGCTGGAACAATAGGTATAGGCCACCATGCCTGGCTAATTTTTTAATATTTTGTAGAGAAAGGGTCTTTCTACACTGCTCAAACTTTAATTAATTTATTTATTCTAAATAAATATAATCTTTTCAACTTAATTTTGTATTGGTATAACGTATTTTATTTTTCTTAAAGAACAACTCCCCCATCTGGAAAAAAGTCATCTCCCACTTCTATTTTCCACTGCCCTAGCTGTGAGCTCAGCCCAATCCAAGACCCTCAGTCCATTCAAGCCAGGGCAGACCACACACCCGGGTTCACCTGCTCCCTCCTATGATTGTTAAAATAAGGTGGCTCCCCATTTCTCCTCCGAGAGGCTAACTCTGGGCTTCAGCGGGCCAAAAGTAACTTCTGGATGTTCATGCAGTCCCTTAAATTAAAGGGTCAGCTGACTTTCATAGGCCACATTTTAGGAGCGGGCTTAGCCTCAGCTCAGTGAGATCATCCTACAGATCAGGCCTAGGGCCCTGGAGATGAGCTGTATTTTGAAGCATCTGTAGTTAGAAGCTCTCTGAGCTTTGTGACTAAAACGTACTCACTGCATTCACATAAGACCCACATTTGCTCCTGGATAAATTTTCCCCAGCTGTCAGTCTCGCTATAGAAAACTGTTCCACTTCTTCAGGCTTCTTTGTGTCCCACCCCAGGGGAGGACAGCATGTTCCTCTTCTCCTTGCTTCTGTGTGCCCCTCGGGAAGTGCTGAGAGCAGCAGGCTGAGTAAATTAGGCACGCTTGTTGTGAGTCCTGCGAAGGGGTCAGGGAAATGTCCTGCTACACTACAATTCCTTATTTATTTATCAGCATTCACCAATCTAAATAAACTCCAGGAAGGCAGGAGGGTGTTCATATTGATTCTTCAGTATCTGTTGTATTACCAACATGTAGTAGTTGCTCAAAAATATCAGTTACATGAATAATTTAGTTCTGTTTCTAGTGAGAAGTAAATCCTTCACTTGTTAAGTAAAATGGACTTTTCTGATTACAAAAGTAAAAAATGCTAAATACAGAAGAGTATAGAGAAAAAAATGACTCATATGATTCAGGAATATGATTTTGTAACTTCCTGATAAATATATATGTGCAGGTATCTACTGATCATTTATCTATGCATTTATTCTACAAGTAACATTACTATATGTACACTTCTTTGAATTTTTATCATTTAATGGGCATTATATTATGTAAATATTATTCAAAAATATGATATAAAATTTTTCTGCTAAATTCCATTATATGGATGCATCATAATTTATTTAACCAATCTAATCTTAAAAGATATTTAAGTTATTTCTAGATTTTGTATTCACTAATAGCCCTGTTTGAGCACCCTTGTATATGTGTGTGCTTGTGTGTGCGTTTACTGAGTCAATGGGTCAGTCAGCATACTCACTGACTCAGTAACACAGGGTATACAAGGGTGCTCAATACACTGAATCAACATAAACCTTTACTCAGATTTGGCATGAAGAAATATTATTGTAAGAAAGACTGAACTTAATTAGGCACAGAAATGATCTGTAGCACAGGATTTGATTAGTTTGAATCTAGAGCCAAATGTTCGTACTAATGAAAAAAATTAGAAAAAACGATCATAATCTAAATAATTAAAAAAGCATGGCTTTTAAAATGTTCTGATGATTTGACTCCTTGCTGCCTTCCTCAGGGTTAACTAATTCCTAGAAATGGCAAACAACTCACCTAGGAGTGTGTCTTTTATATGCAAATCAGCCAATCCAGAGCCAATATCTCCAGTTGATTCCTTATGGCGTTCTTATACTCATGGCCCTAGAGCCCTGCCCTAATCACTCCAGGATCGGATACCAGACAACTGGAGACAGCCCCTATTCCCCAGAGCCCCCTGAAATTATTCAAACTTGTCAATCCTAAACATACTCTGCCTCTCTCATTTCTTCCTGTGGAAACCATAATAGGGGTTCTTACCTGGGTTTTCCCTCACTCCCTGTCTCTTGACTGATGCTGGCACTTCCCCATGTGGTCCTGTGTGGTGCAGTGTGGGCTGCTTCCTTGTTTTCAGGAATCAGTAAATGTAAAATGTTTTCTTGCTTCATGACAATAATTTGCCTGTTTGAATGTCTTACCATACCTGATTAGAAAAAATCCCAAGGACCCTTAAAACAAAGGGTCATGCTCATACTCCTTTGTTACAAAAATAGAAAAGGAACAGAAATAATGACCAGAAAACTAAGCCTGCTCACACACAAATGTATGTCACATTGAAATAAGGGTATGCATGGGGCCTGGAAACAACTCTATATCTCCTGCTGCTTTAGATGGCAGTTTTACCCCACACATTGAACTGACAGAAGTTTCTGTCCCTTTTAAGGGTAACTTAAAGGCACCAAAATAAGACATGTCCAAAGAAGATTCAATTTCCATTATTCTCTATTGGCTCCTAGTGTCTTGCACACAGGTGACGCTCGATAAACACATTGAATGAATCAATGATAATGGATCTAGGCAGTGTGGGATGCCTAGATACCTGACTATAATTCAGTATGGGCAGGGATATGATAGAATTAGAACTAAGTATAGTGGAATCGCAGAAGGGAGAAAAATTGATTTAACTAATACTTAGCTTCATTCCCAAGCTTCCCTTTTGCTTGTCTTCTGGTGCTGCCTCTGTGCATTTCACCCGGGGAGTTCCTTCAGTCCCGGTGTGTCCAGAGCTGGAGAGAAGGGATCAGACTGGAGCCTGCAGCCCCTCCTGTCTGCCTACTGTGGGGCTCAGCACAGAAGCTTTATTAAAGGACTTGAAAGTAATCATTAAAACGAGTCTTAGGGATTACCCTCGGATTTCTTTTATCCCTGCTTGCTCCTTTCCCCATAGGCAAGAATAATGAGTTGCTTGCATTTTCATTCTCAGAAAGTCAATGAAATTTTGAACTCCAGGAAAAGTATATTCCGTTAGAATTAGAGGAATATATCAGATAAATTGTCCAAAGAAGAATCTGCCCAAATTTAAATTTTTGAGGCAAGCTTGATTTATATTAATACAATAGAATATTATAGTTGCATAAAATATTCATATGATTAAGGAGAAAATTGTCTTGAACTTGGAGCAGTTTAGACTCTGAGGAAAAAGTCTTGAAAAATTACATTATGAAAATATTTCTCTCTTAGGAATTTGAAATCTATATAAAAATTTAAAAAGAGATACACTTTGAAACTTCTCAGAGAACATTTTTTATTACATAGACTTTTTTAAAAACCACAAGTGATTGAAGTAGCTAGACATAGGCCCATTTTTTTTATTAAAGGCTAACCACTAACATTAAGATTACTATAACGTTTTAGTATAAAATTAATACTAAGAAGTTGTTTTCCACAGATGCTTCCTAGATGAATTCATGTAACAATACTTCTCTAAAAAGTACATGACTAAATTGCAGCTATGAATCACCTTTATATTTCTCAAGAAAAGATCATGAAAAAGAGCACTGTCTCATAAGATCTACTTAAGTCAATGCACCTGGAACCAAGTAGGTGTTCAATAACACTACTGAATGACTGAATGAATGAATGGGTCTGTTTGCAGGACATTCTGTGTAATACCCTAGACATGTCTTAGAAAGATCTATAATGTTAACAAGCTATGATGTTCGGAGGACTCTAGTTACTAAAAATTAAGCAACATTTATTATTCTTACATTATGTCATATATTTATCACACATTATAAATTCCTGACATTTCTCTGATCTTTTTTCGTAGGTAAGGTCGTTTTTAGGGGTTCATTTAGTACTTCATTAATGGGACGAATTTTAAAATAAATCAGTCTCAGGTGACAAATACTTCTCTAAGTTAAAGAGAGACATGATGATGATGTTGATTTGTGACGTGCACAGTGTTCAGGGGAAATAGAGAAGCAGAAAGATGAATGAGTGTGGTCTAAAAAATTTTTT
>NC_045444.1:13307435-13322705 GCF_002776525.5 Piliocolobus tephrosceles | reverse complement strand
TCACTCTTGTTGCCCAAGCTGGAGTGCAATGGTGTGATCTCGGCTCACTGTAACCTCTGCCTCCTGGGTTCAAGCAATTCTCCTGCCTCAGTCTCCCGAGTAGCTGGGATTACAAGTGCTCGTCATCATGCCTAGCTAATTTTTGTGTTTTTAGTAGAGACGGGGTTTCACCGTGTTGGCCAGGATGGTCTCAATCTCCTGACCTCGTGATCCACCCACCTCTGCCTCCCAAAGTGCTGGGATTACAGGCGTGAGCCACAGAGCCCAGCTGTATTTTTTCTAACTATTAAGTCGATGTTATATTTTTACACAAAAGGATAATGTCCATTAATCTTAATAGCAAAAGCAAATAAAGACAAAATAGCAAGAGTGTCTCCCTGAGGTTGCTATGGGGACAGAATCAAGAGGGAGTCAATTTTTGTGACATTTACATGAGACTCTGTTTAAGACTGCAGTTGTCATCACTATCCTACACTATGCTATCCTATCGTATACTATCCTAAGCTATCCTATCCTATCCTATCCTGTCCCATCCCATCCCTTCCCTTCCCTTGCCTTCCCTTCCCTTCCCTTCCCTTCCCATCTCATCTCATCCCATCCCATCCCATCCCATCCATCCCATCCCATGCTATTCTATCCTATCCTACCTTGTCTATCCTATCCTATCCTATCCTATCCTATCCTATCCTATCCTATCCTATCCTACTTTATCCTATGCTATCCTATCCCATCCCATCCCATCCTATCCTACCCTACCCTATCCTATGCTATCCCATCCCACCCCACCCTATCCCATTTCATCCTATCCTATCCTGTCCTATCCTGTCCTACCCTATCTTATCTTTCCCATCCCATCCCATCCTATCCTCTCCTCTCCTATCCCAACCCAACCCATCCCACCCCATGCTATCCTATTCTATACTATCCTATCCTATCCCATGCTATCCTCTCCTATCCCATACTATACCATTGCACCCCATGCTATCCTATTTCTATCCTATCCTATCCTATCCTATCCTATCCTATCCTATCCTATCCTATCTCATCCCATCCCATCCCATCCCATTCTATCCTATCCTCTCCTATCCCAACCCAACCCATCCCACCCCATGCTATCCCACCCTATCCCATCCTATCCTATCTCATCCCATTGCA
The DNA here is from genome assembly GCF_002776525.5 of Piliocolobus tephrosceles. NCBI lineage: Eukaryota > Metazoa > Chordata > Mammalia > Primates > Cercopithecidae > Piliocolobus > Piliocolobus tephrosceles. The sequence continues at coordinate 13,321,550 of NC_045444.1, read as the reverse complement.
TTCCACCCCATCCCATCCTTTCTTTTCCTTTCCTTTCCTTTCCTATCTTATCTTATGCTAGCCTATCCCATTCTGTCCTATCCTATTCTTTCTTTTCCTATCCTATCCCATCCCATCCCATCCCATCCCATCCCATCCCATTCCATCTCAACCCATACCATCTTATCCTATCCTATCCTATCCCCTCAGCTCTCTATTCTGAGGATGGGCCCAAATTTTCTCCTATGCCATGTAGAGGGATAAGAAAGAGATAAAAAGAAACTAATGATACTAGGGACAATAAAGTGAATGCGTACTCTGTGAAGAAGTTAAATAACCAATTGAAGAAAAATAACTAAAATGTGTAAAAAAGAAGTTTCAGCAGTGATGTTGCCACAGCTTCCTCTCTCCAAAAAAAGACACTTAGTTGTTTGGAAATAGCAACATGCCAGTTGTAAAGCTCAGAGCCCAGTTTCTTATTCCCATCAGTGAGAAATCATCAGTTTTATGGTTTTGATATCTACCTTTGCATGTCAGTAAAGTAGTAGCCAAACTATGTGAACCATGATTCAGACACACATCTGCACTATTGATTTCTTCATCATCCTGTGTTTCATTACTTTATTTAATGAATTGAGTATCTATTAGATACATAATTGCTAATTAACCTTTTGCACTAGTGTGCAAATGCATCATACATACATCTATACACATATTCTATATGTATATATTTATTTTTCCACTGTATATATACTTAACTCCTATTTTTCTATCACATTGACTAATCCAGTACTCAGCATCAAATGTGTACTTTAGGACATACATTTTAATATATAACAATATCTTACATTTGCAGAATATTTTTTAGAGAACTCCTGCCAGAATTGAATGAGATGATGAGCTATTTATAATTTCTCTCCCAAAGAGCAAACAAATCTCCTTCAAATCTTCCAAAACCTAAATTGCATTCTGGTTCCTCACAAACCTAACATAATAAACTCTCATTCCATTCCCATCTCCTGGCTGTCCCTTCTTCAGAGTTCTTTATTCCTCTGCTAGCAGGAGTATGTATTTCTGCTTTCAATGATGCTTTGCTACATTTTTCTGTTGATTGAAATACTCTTTGGAGACTTTCTTTGAACTCGCCCTTTTATTTTCCCTTTTGACTTCTTGATTCCATTTCCTCTGAGATCAGATTCTCTGCTATTTCCTCCTGGGCCTCCTTACTGCAGCTCTCCTGGGGAACCCTCTATTCTGGGAATGGGAGGTGGTAGTCCCTTTCTTTCTGATCCATCTTTCCTCATGTTGCCTGTTTCCTCCCTTTCATCTCCTGTGGCTCTCACACAACTCATTTTTTAAATAAAATAGCCCTTGTTTGTCTCCTTCCTCAACAGGAGCCAGCTTCCCACCTCTCTGCCCCTAATTTGTCTTGCTCTATGTATTCTTCACCTCAGCTTCTTTATTTTGCCATTGCGGAATCTATTCCATCAACAACCTGAAATTCACCTTTCTAATTTTCCTTGCCATATCTTCTTGGCAATGACTTTCTAAAGCTTCACTCTTCTCCCACAGCTACATTAACTTGGGCAGGGGTGAATCTTTCATTCTCAGCCTGTGAAGCTGGCCCCATGGGGCTGTCTTCTTCTCCTACTGACATGCTTTCATGGTCTGCATAGCTATGACCTTTCTCATTACAAAACTTACACACCATTCCATTTCTGCAGAAGGCTCAGAAATGTCCTTGTTCTCCACACCTGGAGCACGTTTTCTGACTGCCTGGTATATTCAGATGCTCTCTTGAGCCCACTTAGGATGGGTTTTTAGCTCTTTTCTGTGAAGGTTATATCATTAGTTACCCCAGAAAAAAATCACAAATGGCACATAGTTAATCCTCTCCTCCTTGATTTCAAACTTGTAGAGTCCATTGACCCAGCCATCCCACTACTTGGTATATACCCAAAGCATTATAAATCATGCTGCTATAAAGACACATGAACACGTATGTTTATTGTGGCACTATTCACAATAGCAAAGACTTGGAACCAACCCAAATGTCCATCAATGATAGACTGGATTAAGAAAATGTGGCACATATATGTATGGAATTCTATGCAGCCATAAAAACGATAAGTTCATGTCCTTTGTAGGGACATGGAAGAAGCTAGAAACCATCATTCTGAGCAAACTATCATAAGGACCGAAAACCAAACACTGCATGTTCTCACTCATAGGTGGGAATTGAACAATGAGAACACTTAGACACAGGAAGGGGAACATCACACACTGGAGCCTGTCATGGGGTGAGGGGAGGGGGGAGGGACAGCATTAGGAAATATATCTAATATAACTGATGATTTAACGGGTGCAGTAACAAACATGGCACATGTATACATATGTAACAAACCTGTACTTTGTGCACATGTTCCCTAGAACTTGAAGTATAATAAAAAAATAAATAAAATTTATTTATGAAACAAATAAACAAAAAAAGAAATCCTAAACCTCCAGGTTGTTTTCATAAGAATCCATAGGGAGGGGTTTGCTTGCCGCCTGTAAGAAACATGATTCCACAAATTCACAGTAATTTTTCTTAGTTACATCGTGGGACAGCTTTTAGAAACCTTTACTTGAACTTCAGAAATAAATGAGACAGAATATCACCTGGAATTGGAAGTGTTTCTCAAATCCGCCCTACCTACCCAGCTCTGCCTCTGTGCATAACTTCCTGCCTGATTTTAGTCCTTTTTGTTAATGGCTACACTCTCTTTTTCTCTACCAGAGATAAGAGTATAGTGCAGGAGTCAGCAAACTATCACCCACAGGCCAAATCAGACCCATCACTTGTTTTTGTAAAGAAAGATTTTCTGGAACAGTCATGCTCATTTGTTACGTATTGCCTATGGCTGCTTTTGCACTAAGAGGGCAGAGTAGAGTAGTTTCAACAGAGATCAAATGGCCTGCAAAGTTAAAACTATTTCCTGTCTGGTCTTTTACAGAAAAAAAAAAAAAAATGGCCAACTCCTGATGTAGTGCCAAGACTGTATTCCTCTATTTTCTTGCCATTAATTTTCTTTTTAACCCCTCATTTCAACTTTACTTTTTCCTTTCTTCTGGTTAGTCTCAACAGTTTATACATTTCAATTCTTTTGACCCTGTACATTATTATGTAACTTTATCATGATGCATTCACTAGAATCATTTATAAGGTGCTCTATGTAGTCTTCGTACTTTTTCTCCTGATACAAAGTTTCCAAAATCAATCTAGTTTCTCTGTGAAGCTAGAGATCCACATCAAAATTCTTAATTCTTGGGACTGTAGTTAAAGAAGATAACATTCATTGAATATTCATATTTGTTCAAGATTTATTCACTCCTATGCTGGCAGTGGTTTCCAATCCTTGTCAAGGTGATTCTCCTGCTGCACTAATTGAAATTCTATGTAATTTTTTTTGAGACACGGTCTCACTCTGTCACTCAGGCTGGAGTGCAGTGGCATGATCTAAGCTCACTGCAGCCTTGACCTCCTAGGCTCAAGAGATGCTCCCACCTCAGCCTCCGGAGTAGTTGGGACTACAGGCACATACCACTGTACCCGTCTAATTTTTTGTATTTTTGGTGAAGTTGGGGTTTTGCCATGTTGCTCAGGCTGGTCTCAAACTCCTGAACTCAAGTGATCCAACTGCCTCGACCTCTCAAAGTGCTGGGATTACAGGCATGAGCCACTGTGCCCAGTCTGAAATTCCATAATTCTTAATATATGTTTCTCCTGTATTTCTTTCATCTCTGTCAACTTCTGTGAAATCTATGGGAGATGCAAACCAAAATTATTTTTATTTATTTTCCCTTTGCCTCTACCTTTCTATTTTTATATTCCCTCATCTACCTTAATCTACTCTATCATACTTCTACCTTTTTTTTTTTGTCATCCTTGCCACTGACCAATGTCTTGCTGTATTAGTCCGTTTTCACACTGTTATAAAAAATATGCAAGACTGGGTAATTTATAAAAGAAAGAGGTTTAATTGAGTCACAGTTTCACATGGTTGGGGAGACCTCAGGAAACTTACAATCATGGCTCAAGGCTAAAAGGAAGCAAGCTTGGACCTTCTTGTATGGTGGCAGAAAGGGACAAAGGGGAAAGAGCCCCTTGTAAAACTATCAGAACGTGTGAGAACACACTCACTATTACAAGAACAGCATGGGGGAAACTGCTCCCATGATCCAGTCACCTCCCACCAGGTCTCTCCCTAGACACACTGAGAGTATGAGGATTACAATTCAAGATGAGATTTGGATGGGGATACAAAGCCTAACCATATCGCTTGGCTAATGCTGGGAACAGAAAAGTATCTGCCAAATGGGTTTTTTTCCCCCATTGCTCCTGTTATTTCTTTTCACTGCTGTTGTCTAAGGGACTTGTGCGTCCTCCCCACCGTTCTCCTGTCACCCCTCTTCTGCCCCATGTGCTGCCACTTCCTGTTTGTCTTATCCTTGGTGTCCATACTAGCTTCTTTCCAGCATGTGCCACTCATTGCTAAGTGAAACATAGCTGCCATCTACAACAATGACAAGAAGTATTGTGTCCCTATTTTACTGATGCTGAAAAACTAGAGGATAATTGAATTACACAAGCTAAACACTGAGTTTTGTTTTTGTATAAATTCCACTAGGAAGTATCCTCTAGAAAGACAAGAAGGGAGGAGGAATTAAGATATGCTGACTCTCTGATGTTCCAAGCCATTCCAGTCAATTACATAAACATTATTGAATTTATTTCCCACCACAATCCTATCAGACCAATATTATTATTTCTACTAAATGGATACAATTTTTGAGTTTCGGCATATGCATATACTTATGAAACTATCACCATAGTCAAGGAAAGAAACATATCCATTAATCCCAAAAGTTTCTAATGCCCCCTTTATTTATGTTTGTTTTTGTGGTGAGAACACTTAATATGAAATACACTCTCTTAACAAAATGTTTAAGGTACAATTCAATATTGTTAACTATAGACACTGTTTGTAAAGAAGATCTCTAGAACTTATCTTGCATATTTGAACATTTATGCTCACTGAATAACAACTCTGCATTTTCCCTCTCTTTAGCTAGCATTTTATTGTGGCAACCAGCATTTTATTCTGTGCTTCTATGAGTTCATTTTTTTTTTCAATACCTCATATAAATGGGTCAATGCAGTATTTCTCCTTCTGTGATAGGCTTATTTTATTTATTATGATTTCCTTCAGGTTCATCCATATTACAATTGGTGAGAAAGTAAAAATGGTGTAGCTGCTATGAAAAACAGAGTGGATCTTCTTCAAAAAATTAAAATAGAGCTACCATATGACCCAGCATTCCCTCTTCTAGATATATACCCAAAAGACTTGAAATCAATATTGCAAAGGGATAGCTGCACTCTCATGTTCATTGCAGCATGATTCACAACAGCCAATAATTAGAAACAACCTAAATGATTGTCAACTGATGAATGAACAAAAAATGTGGAACACACATGCAAAAAATATTATTCACAGTTTTTTAAATGAGGCATCCTGTCAATGCCCATGATCATTTGTACCGCAGCACATATTTTTGTACTGCTACTTGCCTTTTTATTTAATCTGTGTGTCTTGTTTCCTGAAGAGGACAGACACAAGTTCCATTTTGTTAGTGACCACAGAATTGAAGAAATAGTCTTGTACGTTAATATTACACATAAAGCATTGTTTGATTGGTTGCCTTACTGCTGAAACAAGCTAGGTGCTTGCATTGCTACATTATATCATTTCAAGTTAAAAACAAACAAAACAATTAACATCAATATTTTTAAAATGCTGAAAGGCAACAATACCATTTTAGTCTAGATACTAGCTAGGAGGCCATGGCATACTCAAACTGGGTATTTGGCAAGAGTTTAATGAAGGAACATTTAATAGGATTTAGAAAAGCTGAGATTACACAAAGAAAAGATGGTGAAACTACACTTATATTAATCAGAGATCACATAAAGATGCAGGCACTGAGGAGGTATGGGAAAGCAAAGTGGTCCTGGGTATGAACTCTGTTGTCTTAGCTCCTTACCTGGTCCAGGTTGAAAGATGATGTTTTTAAGTAAAGTACCTCCTCAAACAGCACGGAACATCTAAACATCTTTACTTTCTGCACAGATAATTACATAATTTATATTATTTTTCAAGGGAACTATGTCCCTGGACAACAAATCTGTAGATTATTGGTTTCTTCACCTAAAGTAATCCTAAATAGCCATACTTAAAACGCTCCACACCCTTAGTCTAGTTGCCAGAAGGTTTATTATCATGTTTACCTGTGGAATAGACCGGGTCTCCTGCCTTTATTATTTTTCCAAGGAACACTTTATCATGAAAAGAAAGGAAGGGGGTTAGAAGCCAGCTGCCTAATTCCTTTCTTTCCCTAAATCAGCAGACTAATAGCACTGCAGAGCACTCACTCCCTAGAGCAACAGACGATGGAGAGAGACCTTGAAGGAGCTGTAGCTTTCAGGAAAGGGAAACAGCTCACCTTGCAGGAGGACGCTGTGGGGAACAGCTGTGCCTCATTTTCTCCCACCCTTAAACCTCCAGCAAGTGCCTCCCATTAGCTCACATCAGCCAAACATCAGAAGGCAAAGAGGCTCATTGTTACAGACCACAGACTTCAAGACACGAAACAGGGTGGAGATGACCAACTAAGAAGTAGTAATCTCTTACTAAACTGTAGTCAACCAAAAAATTTAGCTTAGGACATTTTTTGGCTATTGTTCCCAAACAATTCAAAAAAGATATACTTCTCATCTTCATCTTCTTTTAGGGGAATTTTACTACTTTTTATTGTATTTCAACCCAGAGTGTGAGGTTTCTTAGCTAGGTCTTATTAATCCATCCTGTTGCCAGTTGACTACTTTAATTATTAAAGAAGTAGAACAGGCCTGGGACAGTGACTCACGCCTGTAATCCCAGCACTTTGGGAGGCCGAGGCAGGCGGATCACAAGGTCGGGAGATCAAGACCATCCTGGCTAACATGGTGAAATCCCGTCTCTATTAAAAAATACAAAAAATTAGCCAGGCGTGGTGGCGGGTGCCTGTATCCACAGCTACTTGGGAGGCTTAGGTAGGAGAATGGCATGAACCTGGGAGGCGTAGCTTGCAGTGAGCCGAGATCATGCCACTGCACTCAGGCCTGGGCGACAATGCTAGACTCTGTCTCAAAAAAAAAAAAAAAAGGTAGAACAGGTAGTCTCCATTTTTTATAATAGCAAGACACCATTAATATGTAACACATTTCCTATTCACTTATCTACTGACACAATAAGCAGCATAGTTTCCTCACATATCTCATTTAACCTACCACATATACCACTGATCCTACATTTCAATGATTTACAATCAATTAGCAAGTATTTATTCAATAATTATTACATACCCAAGACTATCCTAGATAAAATGGGCTTACGGATGGGAGGGCAAACTCCCATTTTCAAGAGTTTTCAAAAATCTCTGTATTAGTTCATTTTTGCACTGCTATAAAGAACGTCCCTGAGACTGGGCAATTTATAAAGGAAAGAGGTTTGATCGATTCACAGTTCTGCGAGGCTGGGGAAGCCTCAGGATACTTACAATTGTGGTGGAAGGGGAAGCAGGCATGTTCTTCACAAGGTGGCAATAGAGAAAGAGAAAGAGTGTGATGGAGGAGCTGTCAGACACTTACAAAGCCGTCAGATCTCATGAGAATTCACTCAGTATCAACTAGAACAGCATGGGTGAAATCACCCCGTGATCCAATCATCTCCAGCCAGTTTCCTTCCTGGACCCATGGGGATTATGGGGATCACAATTCTAGGTGAGATTTGGGTAGCAACACTGAGCCAAACTATATCAATCTCCAGATCTATTTATTAAAGTAGTTCAAAGTAGTTCTATTCAATAAATTATTATAAGTTCAATTTTAAAAGACATTTAAACACTTTAAATAAATGTATGGCAAATAACTTGCCCTGTTCTTCAAATTCTGTTCATCGACAGCTAGCAATGATGTTCACATTGTATAAATTTTCATTAGAAATACAGGATATATTTGTATCCTTCTTTTTCAAGCTTAGAGGCTGTTTCTGGTACAGGTGTTTTTTTCCTTACTGTTCATCTTCCTTTTACAAACTTAATGAGAAAATGACGAGTCATAGAAGAGATTGGAGATGATTCATCAGACAATTCAAATTCGTTGAAAATCTATAAAACTAGGCGCTTTTCTAGGCACCATGTGACAAAGAAAATTGATTTCTAAAGTCAGATAACATGAGTTCAAATCCTAGCTTTCCCCTTATTAATGCTGAGATTTTACTCTTGCTATTTAACTTTTAAGTCCCCATGACTTCATTGCTAAAAAGAAGTAATGTTCATTTCTACTCTATATGAATAGGAAAATGTAGCATGAATTAAGGTAGTTGAATTAATGTAGCATGAAAAGGTAGTTTTTGGCATTAAGAACATGGAAAAGTATGGTCTCTCCATCTCATGGAAATTCAAATGCTGCACAACTGCTCCACTTGGAGCTGGTTTGCTTTTATTCTGACCTTGATGGTCCTGGCAGAGTGGATGGGAGAAGTCAGTGAGCCCTGGGTGAGGTTATCATACTTTTAAAACAGGCTTCTGTGAAACATCCCTTGAATCAAGATGCACCACCTCCTACGCATCCCTGAAGACCTACTGGCATGATAATGAAGGAACCTGGCTGCTCTCAAAGTTCAATCAAAACCCTTTACACTTCCTCCATAAAAGATCGGGGTGTGAATGCCTGAACTAAACTTTTCCTTGGGGAGTGAGCTCTGCATAGATCAGAAAAAAAAAAAAAAAAAAACTAGAAAAAACATAAAGTAAAAGTTAAAAAGCTATTTTACTGGAAATAAATAAGTTTTTGCACTTTTCTGGGTGACGGATCATCAGAAAGGATTGTTCATCTACAATCATATCTCCCAGGTGCCCATCCTTTCATCCCCTCAAAGTCTGGATGCTTTTTTCATGTTCCTCTATCATTAACCCAACAAAGTCACAGCTGCCACCCCAAGACCTTTGCTTAATGAGAAAATAAACTGAAGGCATTTGGGGAAAGAATTTTAAATGGAATCTCATTAATTTGTTGTTTCAGAAAGCAGTCACCATTAGCAATCATTCCATTGCTTCAAACGGAGAAGATGTTTTATGCAATACAGTACATTATGTCCCCTCTCTGCGGGAAGGGGCCAGGGCTAATGTCAGAGCTTGCCTTGTCACTCTGACTGTGCTGCAGCATTTCCTGGAAAACTGGAGGCATTTATGTTCTTTCATTTTCTAATCTACTTAGAGGTTACTTCATGTTTTATTTAAGCTGGAAAGTCATCTTTAATCTAACACAAGAGGAATAGCTGCCTCACTGGGATTCTTCCAGTGACTTGATCCTTCCTCACAGGGTTCATGTCACTTAAGATCTGTAGATAAATCCAATCACTAAGTGCTAATATTATATTCCTGGTTTCAACTCACTGCTCCCAGGACCACCTAACTTACAGATCCTGAAAGCGTATATTTTAATTTCAGTTCCCCTGAAGCAAGAATTTTCCTGTTGATAGTTTATTTGGTGATTTTAGGATGCATACATGAGGGATGGGAGAAAGTTAGAAAGAGAAAGGAGAAAGTCCAATAAATATCTCGTTATTTCGTTTTCTCTGTGGGCTACTGGAATTCAAGAGCAAAGGATACCCTGAGAAACTCACCACTGAAATAAGGAAGGCTGAGTTCATATTTGGTAGAGGAACATCCCTCACCGTGCTGACTCCCCAACCCTCCTGGGCTGTGACAGAGCAGGAGCACTGTCATCTCGGACAAACACCACCACTTTACGTTCCAGTTCCCTTTCCAGCCTCATGCATTTCAAGGAGATCATTTCTATTCTAACTACAAGCAGACAGAAAGAGCATACAGTAAAGCAAAGATAAGACAGTTCAGGCACAGAGGGAAGCAGGGGGAAAGTCTGTTGGGTAACTGCCAAACTTCACCCTCATACAATGGGCCCCAGTAAAACAGTGGGCTTTAATAAGCACATTCCTTTGTTTTCAGGTGCACTAAGATAGGGAAGCTAAAAGCAGACTTGGGGGATATGCCTGCAGCTGCAGAAAGATTTATGGAAACAGACACACAACTCTCCCTCCCAGATAAGCACAACAAAGAGACACAGAAGCAGTCCAAGCCTCTAATAAACTCTCCCACCCTAAATCCGTAAAAACTCTTAGTCTGTAAGCGAGTGTGGCTCTGACCTAACTCAGCCAGCAGCCCCTCTCAGGTTTATTTAAAATAAACCATCCCTGTTGACTGAAAAGCCACCCTTCATGTTTCTCTCCTCTTTCTTGAATTCTTACAGGCTGTACTGCTTTCAGGCAGATGTGCCTCCCATGGCTTCTGAGAAAGCAGAGAGAACATGGCAGCGCGAAGAGAATTGCCCTTTCCAGCTATGTTGAAATCAGAGAGGAGGGACCTCTACTCCAGGGCAGAGCTTCAGTTCTAAGAGGTGTGGGTGGCTGCTTAGGCAGTGTAAAGCTGCCTTTTATTTATGTTACGTTTCTTTTTGCCTCTTTTCAGCCAATGGAATTGCATGTTACCAGATTCAAAGCCATAGGCTTTACAACATTATACTGTGCACTAGACAAAGCAACGCTATTTCCGTTCCAGTTGTAAGCCCACCAAGTTATGTAACATCATTCACGGGAAGGCCTCAGATTTTTTTCAAGAGTACTATGAAAATTATGACTTTACATGGACTAAACGTGAAGCGGGAAAAAATTCACCTTGATACCACTGGCCTCTCTTTAATGTTTTTAATTGCTATTTCTTCCTCTCATTTTATTTTAGTTACAGGATTGTTGTTTCAGAGACAGGATCTCACTCTGTTGCCCAGTCTGGAGTGCAGAGGCAACATCATAGCTCACTGTAACCTCGAGCTCCTGAGCTCAACGGATTCTCTCATCTCAGCCTCCTGAACAGCTGGGACTAAAGGTGCATGCCACCGTGCCTGGCTAATTTTTTTAGAGACATAGTCTTGCTATGTTACCCAGGATTCTTGAACCCTGACCTCAAGTGATCCACCAACCTTAGCCCCTGGAGTCACTGGGATTTCAGATGTGAGTCACCATGCCCAGCTGTTCCCTTTCATTCGAGAAGTCCCATTGTCTCAAGTTATTCTTTCTCTTTCTCCTTTCAACACCTTTCATTAGTAATAGAGTTATTAGACTTATTTTACTAGGGTTTAGGAGTTGTTTGGGAAGTATTTGCATTTAGTTAGGAGGTAAGAAGCCTCAGTACAAATGGGTTGAATTCTGTTTGTAAAATTTCAGCATTTAGATGACTTGAGGGAGGTATAAGAGGAGGATAATAGCAAAGGTAAGTTGCCTACTGATGGGGAACATAATGTCATCTTCTGGGGTGAGATTAGAACTCAAGGAATTGATATTCCCTCATGTTATATATAGTTCTAAGTTACTTCATTTTGGATAATAGTTCTAAGTTACTCCGTTTTAAAAACATGTATAGATACAAAGTCTTGGGAAATGCATTCTTTCTCTGATGACTATTTGGATACTGTCTTTGCTTATTTGCATTGTATGTTTCTTTGAAGAAATACAAGGTTTTCATGCTCTTCCTCAGTTATAGCACTTGATTTTATTTTTGTCTTGATGGCTATAGAGTTTTATTTTTATACTTTATGAAAATAACTTTATTTTGAGATGCCCTTGTATTTTTCAAACTCTACTACTATTATTATTATTATTTTCCTAACATAAATACAGTTTGCTCTTTCAATCTGTAAGTTCAGGCCTTCATTAACTTTTAGAAAGCACTTATCATATATGTCTTTAAACATTTTCTCTATCTTGTTGTTGTGTTCTCTTTTTTAGGAGTACCAATTAGGCTCTCTCCTGGTCCCTCTACTCCATCATTCTTTAATATCTGCTTCATTTGTTCATTTGCACAAGTCTGTCCTCCATTTCTCTGATCATGTCTACAGACATGTTTCTGAAATAATATTATATTTTATTTGCATTTTTTCCTAATCTCATCCAGTTTACTCTTCCTTTTCCACCAATATTGTAATTTCTCCTTTGAGACATTGCACCTCTTCTTTGAATTCCTAAGTTAAAGAGATCAATTTTTCTCTATCTTTTCATTTTGTGAAAATCTCTCTCTCTCTTTTTTTTTTTTTTTTTTTTTTTTTTTTTATACAAAGTCTGGCTCTGTCACCCAGGCTGGAGTGCAGTGGCACGATCTTGACTCACTGCAAGCTCCGCCTCCCAGGTTCACGCCATTCTCCTGCCTCACACTGAGACTACAGGCGCCCACCACCACGCCCAGCTAATTTTTTGTATTTTTAGTGGAGACTGGGTTTCACCATGTTAGCCAGGATGGTCTCAATCTCCTGACCTCGTGTTCCACCCTCCTTGGCCTCCCGAAGTGCTGGGATTACAGGCGTGAGCCACCGTGACAGGCTGAAAACCTTTTTATAATTTTACTTGATCATTGGAAAAACAAAACCTTAATACAAACATTATAAAGCTTATTTACTTTTCTTCGTGTACATCTTCTGATATATGTTCTGTATCTGGCTCTGATATTTCAGGTAGCTTTTTACTTATCAGTGTGTTGTTTATAAACTGTTAAACATTTTGACTTCTTTCTTTAATACTTTAACTTAAATGCAAATATATACTGTGCAAATTAAAGATCTTAAGAGTTATATAACTGTTATAATGTGATTAATCTTGATAAATGCATGCATCCATGAACTAAGCTCCTATCAAGATGCACAACATTTCCATCATCTCAGAAATTTCTATCTTGTCCTTTCATAGTCAATGTCCAGCTTCTTCCTAGAGGAAACCACTGTTTTAATTTAGTATGCCATAGATTAGTTTAACTTGTTCTTGAACTTCATAAAAATGGAATTATAAATTCCATTTGGAATTTATATATGAAATAAATTATGGAATAATTTAATGGAATAAATTGTATTCTTGTGTAAGTCTGGTTTAATTCATCTTTGTTGCATGCCTCAGTAGTTCATTCATTTTTGTTGATGAATTGTGTTTTACTGCATGGATACACAAAAATTTGTTTATCCATTGTTTTGTCAATGGGTATCTGGGTTGTTTAGTTTTTGGATATCATTAAAAATTGCTATGATCTTTTTTTATTATTACTCATTAACTGGAGGTATTTTCTACTGCTTGATAGTTAAGAAAATAGTGTTGAGTAAATTATTGGTCACAGGAGCTTAAGTGTTGGTCTATTGATTGTTGATTTTCACATCATCACTTGACCTGGTAGGTGTGACTGTACTCTGGGCTAGCAGGAAGTCTCCAATATTCAAAGTGAAGACTCCTTCCACCTCCCACTCTTTTTCTTTAGTCAAAGTACTTTGTGTGGTGATTTATTCTTTATGATTCTGCTCATCAAGGACAGCAAGGAAATGTTCCTTTTGTTTTGTCAAACCAGCAGCTTGCATCTTACAGAGATGATGTGCCTGCAGCTTTCCTCACCCTGTTCTGTCTTGCTTGACTCTGTCTGACATTTAACAGTGCTCAGACACTTCCTAACGGCTGCCTTCCTCTCACCAAGCTTTTTATTCTAAACTAGAGCTATTGGCTTGCTCCTCAAATTATGAGTTCCTTGGAAAACTTATGCTTCATCTTCTTGACGGGAGAGAAGAAAACACATTATTCACTTTTGTGCCTGGCTGTGTGGCAGACACTGTTCCATGCAGCCTGCACGTAAGGACTCATTCTTCACAACCCCTCATGAGATGCCCTGAGTATTTTTACTCAGTTACATGTGAGAAAACTGAGGCACAGAAAATAACTAACTTGCCCAAAATTATGGCTATTAAGTGATAAAAGAGGGTTTTGAGCCCCTCTGAATCATACACTGACACTCTGAAGAAGTTTGTGATGTGATTTGTATAATGTTTGGAATATCTTTTTATTGACTAGACTCCTGAGGTATGGCTATGTAAACTTTTCTTTAAAGATAAAGTTTCTTTTCTCCTGCTTGTCTTCATTTTTTTTTTCTTTTTCTTTTTTTTTTTTTTTTTTT
>NC_045444.1:13271025-13307035 GCF_002776525.5 Piliocolobus tephrosceles | reverse complement strand
AACCCTCTAATTGAGGTCTATGTATTATGAGTATAGATATTGACAAGGTAAAGTTTCTAGCAGAAAGGGAAGTACATGGCTGCTATCTTAATTTGTGGTTTTATGCTTGTTTTTTCGTTTCTTTTCTTTTTCTTTTTTCTTTTTTTTTTTTTTTTTTTTGAGACAGTTTCTCTCTTGTTGCCCAAGCTTGAGTGCAATGACCCAATCTCAACTCACTGCAATCTCTGCCCCCCCGGCTTCAAGCTATTCTGCCTCAGCCTCCCAAGTAGCTGGGATTACAGGCATGCACCACCACACCCAGCTAATTTTGTATCTTTAGTAGAGATGGGGTTTCACCATGTTGATCAGGCTGGTCTCAAACTCCTGACCTCAGGGGACCCGCCCACCTCAGCCTGCAAAAGTGCTGGGATTACAGGCCTGAGCCACCACGCCTGGTTTTATGCTTGTTTTTTAACACAGCAGAGGCCACAATGCAGTGGGAAAAAGTCAATCCATCAAATCTAGTTTATATCCCTCCTGGCTGAATATTTTCTCCAAAACTGGTGCACCACTAGCTGAGCTCATTGCTCATCGGAGAATGTGAGCAGAGAGCAAGGAGGAAAGGATTTGAATTCTCTCACTGAAGAGTAAATGAAAGAGGAATTTCAACACATCAGCAAAATAGGCAAAGCAAAAAGAACACTTGAGAATGGAAATAACCCAAATGTCAGAGTTAAGATTCTGGATCCTAGTCCTGAATAAACTCATCTTACATTGTAGAGTTTGTCTCTGCTTTCTGTAATATAAGATTAATATCATTTGTCCTACCTAGTTCACAGAAATCATGAAGGTTAAATATGATATCAGATAGAAAAAGCCTTCAAAAAATAATAGTTACCATATTTTTTAAAGATCCTGTAATTTGCAAAACATTTTCAGATACATGACCTTATTATTAAGGCCCTGCAAAACACCCTATGAATTAGGAAGAAGTAAAGAAATTCCTGATTTATGGGCACCATTGAGATGAAAATCTTGCATATGAATAATTAACTGAGTAGGACTTATTTACATTCTGTGACCTGCACTGTAGATAAAATCCTTCTAATTTGAGAGTCTAAAACGTGTCCAACACTCCTGGTATATTACGTGAGTAACTCTCATAACTGTGTGACAAGGCAGGTATTGTTTGCTCCATTTTACTGCTGAAGAACCTGATGCTTCAGAAGGTGAAGTCATTTAGAAATACATCAAATCAGTAAGTCGTATGGAGAACCAGGATGTAAACTTGATTCTCTTTGACTAAAACGTTAGCCATATTTTCATAATTCTGATTTATGATTTTTTTCCTTCTAATAATAGAATTTCGTTTGGTAAGTTCTCCTGATCTTCAGACATCGGAGAAATTATCGTTTCCTTCTAAGATCATCAGTGAATTTCATTTTTAGTGTCTCTTTGTCATTGAAATATTTCCAGAGAAAATGAATGAAGTAAAACTTCATCCTTATTTTTGCAAAAGGAAAATCAGAATCAAAAGAATTTGATAAAAGGACAAATCATCTCCCCCAAAAGTTTAATATGGTCCTTTTTTAGTTTAATTGATGGGTGTAGTATTACTTTAAATGGCAAGCTCATCTCAGACAAGGCAGGAAATGCCCAAGGCTTCTCCATATTATAATGGAAGGATCATTTTTTTTTTTCTATTGTAAAATGTATTGATGCTAAAACACTCCTAATGTGATAAACATAATTTTCCCAACACGTGCTTAGATTCTAATGTCCCTTAGAAAAACAAATGCTTTTTTCCACTAAGTATGTTTACTTAACAAGAAATACAGGAAAGAGAATCATACAAGCTATACTTCTTGTTATTACATAAATTGGATAGAATTGAGTAGTTCAGATCCCCCTGCTTCATGGATCCAGGACTCATGGCCTACTGAAACTACAAGGACAAAGGGGAACAGAGCCTCAGAGAATGCCAGGCTGAAGACCAGTGTTGCTACAAAGTGACACCAACTTCTGTTTAGAAAGAAAATCTCTCAAAAATGTAGAGGATTGTTAGCCTGAAAAATTAGGATAGAAGACCACCTGATGGCAGGGAAGGCCTAAAAAGGGAGTGGCGCATAATTACTAAATACCCTCTGTGGAATAAACATACAGATGGGACCATGTTGCACCCAGTTCATACTTTGTACGTGAATATTTTAGCAAATTTTACAATCGAAAAACCACATTGTAAGCACTTAATATTTAAGATTGTATTAGGTTGGTGCAAAAGTAATCATGGTTTTTGCCATTACTTTCAATGGCAAAAACCACGATAACCTTTGCACCAACCTAATACAGGCTTTGCTGAAGAGATTCATAAGAAAAATAGTAGTTGTTCCCAAACTAAGGCAGAGCTATGGTACCACTCAAAGCATTACATTTTTCCATCTTCCATTCAAGTCTTGACCACAAGCATGGAGAATAATTCTCTTCTTAGTAGCCTTTGCATTTACTGCATAAAGTACAGCACAATGCTGCAATTTTCAAAATTGAACCTGTTCAAGAAATCATTAGTATTCAACAAAAAATATCCTGTTTGCCAAACTATGTATTTGCAGATTCAAAAAAATATGGTCTAAGCTAACTCAAATAAGTAGTAGAAATTTAATCATGTATTTGTGCATGGTTTTACTTACTATATTCTAATTATTTATTTCAAAGATTTTGGTTATTTAGGCTTTATAATTTATTTTTCTTAGGCTTTATATTGTAATATGCTAAGAAGCATGGCTATATCATACAGGTTAACCATTTGTTATTGGAAGCAGTGGTTGTCAGCTAAAACATTTTAAATTCATGATGCATCATAGCCAATTTATGAAAAGCAACAATTTTCAAAATTTTGGGATAGAGCAACTCAAGCCATTTTCTAATAAATAGGTTGAGGACATTTATATATCCTTGATATGGACCCACTAACAATCCCAAGCTGAAGAGAATGTTTATCATTAAAATACACTTAAGCAGTGGAATGGTACAGCAGCAGAATCTTCCCAGAGTTTATTACCAAGACCTGACTCTAGTCAGCTCACAGCACTTAATAAGCCTTTGCCTTAGAGAAAGTCACTATTTTCCCAAAGCTTCAGTTTCCATGCCCCAAAAAGTAAATTGTTTCTGACCCTTGTTGGTCACAGGCATTTCACATGGCCCAATAACTAAACTTAACTCTACATATTATTATAGTATTAGAAATATGTTCAAGAAACGATATCCTTAAATCTCCAAACTAACTCTTATTATGCATGTTTCATAATACTATATTTTATTCTATGCCATTACAGGGCAAACATTTATTGACAAAGAATCACACTTCTGCACTTAGGGCTTTGCACCTGCAAGCATGAAAAATAGAACCATGCTGCTATGCAGGTGCAAAGAACCAAAAACCACTGGATACAGGACATGGTTGGTGATGGAATAGGCATTAATCAACTTACTTATCTGAAGAAAGTATTATAAAAATGGGCATCTAAAGTGTATTCTGGAGGAAAAAACAACATTTTCTTTTTTTTTTTTTTTTTTTTGCATTGCTAAGCATGTTTATTTTAGGTTTCAATTCCAGAGTAGTAGTAGCTGGAAAGCAGCATTTTTACACAGTTTGATAAAAGGATAAACATTTTTTCAGAAGATCATCAATAGTTTAATATGGATTCTATAGTAAAGTGCCAGCTCTGGATCATAATAGCAACAATACCCATGACCACCTCACAACAGTAACAGTTAGGGGCCAGGTACTGGTTTGAAGAACCTTGTGTAAGCCTCAAAATAATTCTTTAAGGTAGATACCATTATTATAACTCTGTATTACATATAAAGAAACTGAGACTAAGCAACTTGCCCAAGATTACAAATCTAGTGAGAGGCAAGGCTAAGATGAGATCGCAAGCAAGCTGGCTCTTCACTCTGTTTTCTGTTAATACATAATAGTATAGTCAGCATACAGACTGGTGCTTCTTGAGCAGATGTTGTATAGAGACAGTGAAAATGTAAAGCAATAAATTTTAGGATTTCTTCGTTTTAAGCATATTTAGTGAAAAATTGAACTAGTGACAGTGAGACAAGATCATTACTTTAATGACTATCAGCAATAGAAACTGATAGGAGTGCTTATAGTTAAAATTGTTATCAAAGTATAATCAAGCCTCTGAAGGATTCAAATTAAAAACAAAAGCCAAAAAGATTATCAAAATAATAGTTGACATTTACTGAGCTCTTTCTCTGTGACAAAGAAACAAGGGCTTCGCAAAAATTTTCTGTTCTACTTGTGACCACAGTTCAATGAATTCGATATTATTACTGCTCCACTTTATAGGCAAAGGCACTTTTCTCAATCCTAGAGAGTTTGGCTAAGGTTATACAATTAGTAAACAAGAGAGGCAAGATTTGACTCTTAGCTGAATCAAAGGTTCATGATCTGAATATTATATTATCTATGTTTTTCATGCTCTGAAATAACGATATCTCTAGTTGATCTCAAGGTGATCATAAAGCGAAACAGAAGGTTGACATTTCCCATAAAATTATGGAAATGGGAACACATTTTTCAATACTTGGTTGCTTAAACTACTCATGAGTCAAAGACAACTAGAGTAGAGGAGGGATTTAGGTACAATGAGAATATAAAAGAAAACATATTCCACAGTTTGCCGGATGAGTGACTGTCTTCATGAAAAATACATAAATAAATAAAAACCCTAATGTGGAATAACTTGAAACCAAGGCCAGAGTTCTTTAACACCAGAAGTATTCAGCAAGGTCCTGGATCTATGGCAAACCAGAAACGGCAGTGTGGCTTTGTAGTGGAAATGAGAAGACAGCAGCGTGGGAGACATGAACACCTGAAGCAAGACAAATGAAGGTCTCAGTGCATGAGTTCTGAGGGCTTGTTTAGTGTCTCCTGGCACATGCAGTTGGGCTGGGAATGGAAAATTAAATGAGACAAATGACCTCAAGCATTTCTAGTGTTCAGAAATCATCAGGAAGTGAAGACAAATACGAGCCAATTGATAACCCTCTGAGGCACACACATGTGGCTACAAGGTTTGTAGGGCTTCAGCCTCCCACACCATCCACTTCATTTGCTTGAGTGAGAATGGAAACACAGAATCTACAGACTACAGATCTAGAATCTGCCTATTTTCTGATCTCCAAAAGGCCCATCATTAGCTTTCATTATTCCCTTAACTGCACATAAGCCAGTGTTTTAATTAAGCACATAGATTTGTTACATAGCAAAGTCAGAGTTCTATTACATGGCTGTAGTGTAGCATAAATATAGCCACATGGATTCTACATACAAACACATATGATGCCATTTAAAGGTAGTTGGAATAACACCCTTTAGTTACTCAATTTCTCAACTGTTGTTATACTAATGTATTTCAGAGTTATCCAGCCCAATATGGGTGACTTCAGAGGGAAAAAAATGTCTCACCAGAGTGTACTAGGACAATAATTTGTTTTATTCCTCTGGAATGTTTTTAGCTCTGCATATATATCGCCCTAAGAAAAAAGCCCTTTTTTCTGGGTCAGTAAAGAAAAAAATTAATTTTAACTTCTAAAATTAAATCCTGGGATCAAAATATCAAAATGAAATCATACTTTCATGCTGTTCATGTCAAATATCCTGTGTTTTTTTTTCTCTTTTTCATTAAGACTAGAGATCATTCGTAGCAAAACTAATTGAATGACATATCTGGAGTCTTCAGTCCGTTCATTGTGTACAAATCTGTACATGCATTGTACTGAGTTTTAGGATACCATAAAAAGAATGTGTACTTTTTTCTATGATTTGTCTTTACTGTAAAATTACAGTGTTCATGATTAATGCTATTGTAACTCCTATTTATTGGGTGTATCCTATGGACTGGATCCTTAACACATACTTTTACTCCTCATCTGAATCCAGTGCATGTGATTAGGGCCATTACCTTCATTTCACAGATGAGGAAAGAGATATAGACACTAAAATTTCTCAAGCTGAGAAATGGCAGGTCAAGGCCAAGATTCGAATGCCAACAGGACAAGGTCCACACCCCTTCGTTTTGCATGATTTTATGCAGTGTAATACAGTTGTGGAATTTCTTTGAATGTGATGAATAGCATGATGCAAGAGAAATAACAAGTACAATAAGTTTGTAAATGCAATACAATATAATCTCATAGCAACATTCAAACACTACTACTTGCTAGGATCAGCAACTTTAAAAAAAATTATTTAAGAAGAACTGGGATACTTGTCTACAGAAAAAGAATGAAATTATCTGTCTGCCTGTTTAGCCAAATAGCAGATATATTAGTATTTCTTTGGTATCGTTTGTATTATTTGAGTTTATTTTGTTTTTCACATATGTTCTCAGAGTGCAATATCATTCAAGTGCAAAATAAAGACAGATTGGTGTAGGTCATTCATTAATTTTCACAGCAGTTGGTTCTCTGCTGGTTTTTAAAATTAACATAAGAAAAATTTTAAAAATTAGCTTTTTTTCAAATCACATATAGCACTATGATTTTCCAAAAATCCTGCAAATGGATTCAATTGCATTCGTCCAAGATAATCGCCCAGCAAAACAGAGAAATATGAAACACTACATATCCCAGCTGATTTCAAAGGCTTTGCCTTTTAGTATTTAAATGTTATGTGGTAACAAAGATGATAACACTCCAGTTAATGTCACATGATACCAAAAACATCAGAACAGCGATGATAAATAAATAATGTCTCATAGTGTGGAATCATTCCTTGAACTAGTTTTGCTAATAAACCATAAGTTACAACTGTATTTTAAAAGGAGTCTTGGAAAGTGTATAAAGCTTATAGCTGTGATGAAATTACTATCTTAAAAAAATAAGGAATGGAAAGTGAGAACATTTTTGCTCTATGATCGGGTCAGAAGGGCATAGTGGGTGAAGGCCTTGTTATGAAAGTATACTTGTAGGAAATATATTTTATTTGTGAACAAACTATAGAGCCTCTTTAATTTTGTTTAGGTTATTCTACTAGTCAGAATCACTGACAACCCTTTCACCTTGTAGGATAAATCAAAATAAATAGATCTTTTTCTTCCGACCAATTCAAATCCATGGACAATGCAAAATGGATTTATTTAACAGAACACGTGGACATCAAAAGAACATTGAACTTAATCATTGCCCCAAAGGCTATAAAATATTTTAATATTGTTATTTCACTGATACATTCTATCAGAAACACCAAAGTCCCAGCTAATTAAAATGCTTCCAATTTTCACGCAGGTGACAAGCTTTTGATAGTTTCCCACAAAATATTTATGCCACCTTCATGCCATTTACAACTTTTTTACCCAAAGCCTAATTTCAACTTTATATTCTGTCTTTTAAATGTATGGCTCCACTTTTCTTTTTATCTTTGATTTTCAATTAAGTTTCTCTAGCTATGAAGGTGTTACAGAGAGTGAAGACTGCAATCAAAATTTAGTATAATTCTGCATAAACACTGAATATCGATAAACATTTATACTTAGAACCACAGAGCATTTTTCAGTAATTCTTTTACTCAGGTGCTCACATTTAAATAAAATATTAATGATTTTAAAATACAACCACGGTTTGCACCTTCAATCTCTATTTGTAAAGGCCCAGGGAAGTGAAGAGTGGAGACAATTATCCGGATTACTCAAAGCCAAATTTTTGCTAGAATGTGAAATCTTCTAAGGGCTTCCAAATAAGGTAAATACATTTATTATGCTACCAGGGTCAGAAGTTTGGTTGCCCATTTATCAGCTAAAGTTGATTCTTTAAAACCTTCTGTCAAATTCCAGGATTAATTGGTGAGCTCTAACATGGAGGGAAACTGAGGACTTGGACTGGAGTGAAAAATTGCACCAATGCTTGTACCTCCATACCCCAAGGAAAGCCAGCATGGTGATTTTATACTTGGATTACATGGTGTGTCAAGGCCCATGGAATCCATGACTCCAGATGTGCTTTGAGCCTGCCTGAAAGTTCTTGCCACCCTTTTCTCTGAGTATATTTGGTGAGTCGGGCTGTGTTGATTAATTTTTTTGTGTCATCTTGGCTAGGTTTTGGTGCCCAGCTGTTTGGTCAAACAGCAGTCCACATGTTTCTGTGAAGGTGCTTTTTAGATGTGAGTAACATTGAAATCAGTAGACTGAGTTAAAACAGATTTCCTTTTATAACGTGCTTGGGCTTCATTCAATCAGTTGTAGTCCATAAGAGAATAAAAAGACTGAGCTCCCCCAAGAAAGAAGATATTCTGCCTTGGGATAGCATTGCAGATTTTAGACTTTCCAACCACCACAATCATGTGAGCCAATTGCTTAACAATCTCCCTCTCCCTCTTTCTCTCTCTCTCAATATAAATTTTTATATATTACATATATGTTTGTATATTTTATATATTATATATATTTTATATATACAATATATAATGTAAATATATTTATAAATATATATAATATATAATATGTATTTATAAATATTTTATACAATATATAATTTATATATAATTCTATATAATATAATATTTATATATTATATATTCATATATTATATATGTATACATAAATTTATATGTAAATACATACTTATATAGTTGTGTTTATAAATGTAGATCAATGATAGATTAGATATGAAAATAGATACGCAGAGATATGCAGATTTCTTTTTCTTTTCTATAAAGAACACCAACTAATACACAGCTATTCCACCTCTACACTGGCCCAGCTTATATGCTTCACACTCTATTAGGCATCCCTTGAGCATTTAGGTATCCATAGAGCATCTCTGAGTCCTGATTCCTTATAGCTATCAGGTTCTCTGAGCTTTCATTTACTCTACCATCCTCCAGCAACCCAATATCCAGAGGATCCTCTGACTCTAAGGGCTGAGTATACCTAATCTGAAATGAATGGAAGCAGAACTGTTTCGGATTTCAGTTATTTGGGGATTTTAGAATATTTGCATATGAATAATAAGAAATATTGGGGATTGGATCCAAGTGTAAACACGAAATTTATGTTGCATATACATCTTTTACACATATTCTTAAAATAATTTTATACAATAGTCTTAATAGTTTGGGTATGAAACACAGTTTGACGGCGTTTTGACCGTGACCTGTCACATGAAGTCAGATGTGGATTTTTCCACTTGTGGTGTCATGTCAACTTTCAAAAATTTTTGAATTTTGGAGCATTTTGGACTTCAAAATTGTGAATTCTGTCCTCACTTTCTTGATCAATCTGCATGTTTTACCCTCAGTGATCAAAAAATAGTTCTTATCCCACAATTCTGCCCACTGGTCAAGAGAAGATTTGCTGCCCCTCTGAACATTACCTCTTTCCAGCCCAAATCCCTCTACAATGATCGTCCCAATGGGACTTTGAAAATTGTAGCCGAGGAAGCCAGCGTACCTAGGATAATACTGGAACTCCCAAACAAGTGTGTATATTAAAACCAAATCAGACCTTGCCTTATAATTTTATTATAATCAACATTTCTTTGGAACAGAGGTACTAGAACGTATCTACTAATTAGGTAGATTAATGTAGACATAATAGTGTACAAGTTAGATTTTTTTTTAAAAAAGGCTGTTAACCCTTAAATTAGAAAGTGCTATAGGGTTAGCTTTATAAATGCTACAGACAAAATTGTTTCATCTTTGCTTTATAATCTGTTTGAAAGTCAAAAGCTTTACAGCAATAATCTGTGACACAAATATCTAAGTATAATTTTTAAAAAATTCAATCCATAGAAAATCGTTTAATTTCTATATTGCTTTCAAGCAAGTATGTTCA
The DNA here is from genome assembly GCF_002776525.5 of Piliocolobus tephrosceles. Lineage (NCBI taxonomy): Eukaryota > Metazoa > Chordata > Mammalia > Primates > Cercopithecidae > Piliocolobus > Piliocolobus tephrosceles. The sequence goes on along the minus strand of NC_045444.1, from coordinate 13,297,208 downwards.
TATTTGAAGAGGCTATAGTATGAAAGACACTTCGATAACTTTAGTTTGTTTTCTATTAACACTAACTGAAAACTAATGTTAATGATAAAGGCTATTTATGCTTATTTTTACTTGTTTCTTAAGTTTTGAGGGATGTGGAAGGTAGGGAAAATTATCCAATAGACCAAAATCTGACAAAATCACAGAAATGGATAACAATAACAACAAGGACATATCATAGGCCAGGCTTTTAAAAACTTCTAATGGCCAGACCTCACCCCAAAATTGTTGAAGTCTTCACATTAATCTTGACTGGGAGGGCTTAAGAAATGACTTAGAAGTTCTCTGGATCTCTGGCATGGCACAGATCTGAGAGCATACAAGCCTTCAACTGTCAGAAGGAAACCCACCAAAGCAAGTGTGTGGGGGCTAGCAATGATGGCCACGGTCTGTGAAAACCCAGGTGAGGGATGAAAAACAAAGGCTCATTCCAAAGTGATAGCCACTCCAGTGGCAGCATTCTGTCCCAGTCTCATTGAGAAGCAGCCATACGTCATCCAAAACACTCTGGGCTACCTCTCAGAAAAGTGATGGAAGTCACAAAATTCTGGATGAGATGCATACAAACTGGAAAAGTTGGGCACCAATTATAGGGCATTCAGGATGAGAGTGTGATCATGAATTACAAGAAAATCATTTCTAAAAAAAGAAATTGAAAAACATTAACGGCATCTTGATGGTATCTATTATAGAGCAAAAAGAATAGAAAGCTTTTAAAATCATTTCCTCCATTTCTTTGGTATTGCTGTTTTGCCCTTTTTTGGACTTATACTAGTAATAAAAGAAATTTATATTTATAGATGCTATAGACATCAATTAAAGGTCACTGCTCTTGAGTGAAATGTCTCAGTGAACAAGTATTCTCAGCAGAATAAGTGTTTATATCTCTTAAAAGTCATGATATTTTAATTCCAAAAGAACAATTGTAGTAAGTTAGCACCCATCTGTTTTACTTCAAAAAATTTAACTGGCTTGGATATGAACTTCAAAAGTCATAAAAGATTATCATCATAAAACAGAACATATGGATGTCCAAAGACTGACATCAACACCCACAAATAACATTCAAACAGTGTGATTCTATGCAATTTGCAAACAAATAAGTACATATATTTAAATCCATTTTGTATAATATTCAATTTAGCAGCACATGTATAAATAGACTCATTCTAATATTTTTAAATTTTAATTAATTGGGATTAGATTTTCGAGTTGTTTTAATGCAAAATAATTTTGTGTAATTATATTATTTGTCAACGTCTAATATTGAGGTAATGTTTACACTAGCTTTTGCAGAATATAAATATGAAAGAGAAAAAGGTCCAGTGTGCAGGGAACTTATAATCTAATTTGGGAATATATTAATTACAGATTAGAGATACAAGCTCCAAATTACAAAAGACATCATAAAGAAAAGATCAAAAACAGTGAAAAATCAGTGCTGATAGTGAGAGGCAAGTTTCTGAGCTACTGTAAAACAAAAATTAAAAAAATAAAAAATAAAGAAAGTGATTACAAAAAGCCTTTATCAGCATTGAATTTACAAAGTGAAAATATATAATGGAGGTGAAATAGACATTAATGAGGTAAAGGAAATTGGACTTTATTGATTAACAAACTAACTAAATAGGTCACTAGCCATGCGTATATATGTTTGGAATCCAGAACCTATATAGAGCTTGAATCAGTAGTCATCAATAACGTATATTTATTTAATACAATCAAAGGCACGTTCTAACTTATAAAAGATTTGGGCTCTAGGCAATACCATTCAGGACATAGGCATGGGCAAGGACTTCATGTCTAAAACACCAAAAGCAATGGCAACAAAAGCCAAAATTGACAAATGAGATCTAATTAAACTAAAGAGCTTCTGCACAGCAAAAGAAACTATCATCAGAGTGAACAGGCAACCTACAGAATGGGAGAAAATTTTTGCAATCTACTCATCAGACAAAGGGCTAATATCCAGAATCTACAAAGAAGTCAAACAAATCTACAAGAAAAAAACAAACAACCCCATCCAAAAGTGGGCAAAGGATATGAACAGACATTTCTCAAAAGAAGACATTCATACAGCCAACAGACACATGAAAAAATGCTCATCATTATTGGCCATCAGAGAAATGCAAATCAAAACCACAATGAGATACCATCTCACACCAGTTAGAATGGCAATCATTAAAAAAGTCAGGAAACAACAGGTGCTGGAGAGGATGTGGAGAAATAGGAACAATTTTACACTGTTGGTGGGATTGTAAACTAGTTCAACCATTACGGAAAACAGTATGGCGATTCCTCAAGGATCTAGAACTAGAAGTACCATATGACTCAGCCATCCCACTACTGGCTATATACCCAAAGGATTATAAATCATGCTGCTATAAAGACACATGCACATGTATGTTTATTGCAGCACTATTCACAATAGCAAAGACTTGGAATCAACCCAAATGTCCATCAGTGACAGACTGGATTAAGAAAATGTGGCACATATACACCATGGAATACTATGCAGCCATAAAAAAGGATGAGTTTGTGTCCTTTGTAGGGACATGGATGCAGCTGGAAACCATAAGTCTCAGCAAACTATCACAAGAACAGAAAACCAAACACCGCATGTTCTCACTCATAGGTGGGAACTGAACAATGAGATCACCTGGACTCGGGAAGGGGAACATCACGCACCGGGGCCTATCATGGGGAGGGGGGAGGGGGGAGGGATTGCATTGGGAGGTATACCTGATGTAAATGACGAGTTGATGGGTGCTGACGAGTTGATGGGTGCTGACGAGTTGATGGGTGCAGCACACCACCATGGCACAAGTACACATATGTAATAAACCTGCACGCTATGCATATGTGCCCTAGAACTTAAAGTATAATAATAATAATAATAATAATAATAATAATAATAATATAAAATAAAACATAAAAAAAGAAAATAAATCCTTAAATTAAAAAAAAAATGTGCGATTTATGCTTTACATGATCAACAACTTTCAAGGAATCATATAACCACAAATAATATTTAACAAAAAAGTATCTGAGCATATTTTTATAAATCTTTGAATCAACTCAGCTCCTTAAAGTCATTGTTATATATAACAGTGTCAGTCTTCCTCAATGCTTTCATATAAGCACAGTTTTTCACTGTAGCATACGTTCATGAAGATGTGGGTTAGAAAAATAATCAGAAATGTTGGATAATAGATAATTTTATGTGATACTGTTATATATTTTTTTCCTATTCCACTTTTATTTTATGATTTGGAAAGCATTTTTTAACTTTTATTTTAGGTTTGGGGATACATGTGCAGGTTTGTTTTACAGGGAAGCTCGTGTCTTCGGATTCTGTTGCACAGATTATTTTGTTACTCAGATGTTAAGCCTAGTACTGCCCAATCGTTACTTTTTCTGTGCAACTCCTTCCTCTAACCCTCAAGGGAGCCCCAGTGCCTGTTGTTACTTTCTCAGTGTTCATAGGTGCTCATCACTTAGCTCCCTCTTATAAGTGAGAACATGCAGTATTTGGTTCTCTGTTCCTGTGTTACTTTGCTAAGGATAATGGCCTCCAGATCCATTTATGTTCCCACAAAAGACATAATCTCATTCTTTTTCATGGTTGTAAAGTATTCCATGGTATCTATATACCACCTTTTCTTTATCCAGTCTTTCATCGATGGGCATTTAGGTTGATTCTATGTCATTGCTATTTTGAATAGTGTTGCAATGAACATTCCTGTGCATGTGTCTCTATGGAAGAACTACTTATTGTCCTCTGGGTATAAACTCAGTAATGGGATTGCTGCGTCAAATGGTAGTTCTGCTTTTAGTTCTTTAAAGAAAAGTCATACTGCTTTCCACAATGGTTGAATTAATTTACCCTTCCAAAAACAGTGTGTGAGTGCTCCCTTTTCTCCGCAACCTAACCAGCATCTGCTATTTTTTAACTTTTTAATACTAGTCATTCTGACAGGTGTGAGATGGTACCTCATTACAGTTCTGATTTGCATGTCTCTAATTATCAGTGATATTGAGGTTTATAAAATATGCTTGTTGGCCACATGTATGTCTTCTTTGAAAAGTGTCTGTGCATGTTCTTTTTTGAGATAGAGTCTTGCTCTGTCTCCCAGGCTGGAGTGCAGAGGTACAGTCTTGACTCACTGCAGCCTCCCAGGCTCAAGCGATCCTCCCACCTCAGCCTCCTGAGTATAGTCAGGACTACAGGTGTGCACCACCATACCTTGCTAAGTTTTTGTATTTTTGGTAGAGTTGTGATTTTACCATGTTGCTGAGGCTGGTCTTGAACTTCTGAGCTCAAGCAATCTGCCTGCCTCAATCTACCAAAATGTTGGGACTATAGGCATGAGACACTGTGCCTAATCCTTTGCTCACTTTTTAATATGATTGTTTGGATTTTTAATTTTTGTAAATTTATTTAAGTTCGCTATGGATGCTAGATATTAGACCTTTCTTAGATGCATAGTTTGCTAAGTTTTTCTTTTATTCTGTTGTCTGTATACTCTGTTGATATTTTCTTTTTCTGTACAGAATCTGTTAACTAGATCCCATTTGTCAGTTTTTGCTCTTGTTGTGGTTGCTTTCGGAATCTATGCCATGAAATCACTGCCCATTCCCAAATCCAGACTGGTATTGCATAGGTTGTCTTTCAGGGTTTTTATAGTTTTAGGTTTTACATTTAAGTCTTTAATCAATCTTGAGTTAATTTTTGTATATGGTGTCAGAAAGAGGTCCAGTTTCAAACTTCTGGACATGGCTAGCCAGTTATCCCAGCACCATTTGTTGAATAGCAACTGGTTTCCCCATTGTTTTTGTCAGCCTTATTGAAGATCAGATGGTGGTAGGTATGTGGCCTTATTTCTAGGCTCTCTGCTGTTCCATTGGTGTATGTGTCTGTTTTTGTATCAGTATCATGCTGTTTTGGTTACTGTTTAGTACAAGCGTGATGCCTACAGCTTTCTTCTTTTTGCTTAGAACACCTTTGGCTATTCAGTTTCTTTTTTCTTTCCATATGAGTATTAAAATAGTTTTTTTTTCTAGTTCTGTGAAGGATGTCATTGGTAGTTTGATAGGAATAGCATTGAATCTATAAATAGCTTTGAGTAGAAGAGCAATTTTAATGATATTGAATTTTTTCTATTCATGAGCATAGGATGTTTTTACATTTGTTTGTGTTGTCTCTGATTTCTTTGAGCAGTGTTTTGTACTTCTCATTGTACAGACTTTTGATCTCCCAAGTTAGCTGGATTCCTAGATATTTTATTCTTTTTGTGGCAATTGTGAATGAGATTGTGTTCTTGATTTGCTCTTGGCTTGTCTATTGTAGGTGTATAGGAATGTTAGTGACTTTTGCACGTTGATTGTGTATCCTGAGACTTTGCTGAAGTTTTTTATGAGCTGAAGAAACTTTTCAGCTGTTTGGAGTTTTCTAGATATAACATCATGTCATCTGTAAATAGGGATAGTTTGGCTTCTTCTCTTTCTATTTGGATGCACTGTATTTCTTTCTCATGTCCAATTGCCTTGGCCAGGACTTCCTGTTCTATTGTTGAATAAGAGTGGTGAGAGAGGCCATTCTTATTCTGTGCCGGCTTTCAAGGGGAATGCTTTCAGCTATTCCTATTCAGTGTGATAATTGTTGTGGGTTTGCATAGATGGCTCTTATTATTTTGAGGTACGTTCCTTCAATACCTAGTTTATTGAGAGTTTTTAAGATAAAAAGATGTGAAATTGTATCAACAGCCTTTTCTGTATCTATTGAGATAATTATGTGATTTTTGTCTTTAGCTCTATTTATGTGAAGAATCACATTATTGATTCAAGTATGTCAAGGTTAAGGCCTACTTGATCATGGTTCGTAAGCCTTTTGAGGTGCTGCTAGACTTGATTTGCCAGTATTTCTTTTGAGGATTTTTCTATGAATGTTCCTCAAGGATATTGACCTGAAGTTTTTCTTTTTTGCTGCATCTCTACCAGGTTTTCGTATCAGGATGATGCTGGCCTCTGGAATGAACTGGGAAGGAGTCCCTCCTTTTTGTGTCTTTGGAATAGTTTCAGCAGAAATACTACCAGCTCTTCTTTGTGTATCTTGTAGAATTCAGCTATGAATCCATCTGGTGTTGGGTTGTGTCATTGTTGTCATTGTTGTTGTTGTTAGGCTATTTATTACTGCTTCAAATTCAGAGATTGTTATTTGTCTGTTCAGGGATTTGATTTCTTTCTGACTTAATATTGGGAGAGTGTATGTGTTCAGTTATTCATTTTTTTGAATTTTCTAGTTTATGTGCATAGAGGCATTAATAATATCCCTGATCATGGCTTGTATTTCTGTGGGGTCAGTGGTAATATGCCCACTTATCATTTCTGATTTTCTTTATTTGAATCTTCTCTGTTTTCTTCTTGATTAGTCTATCTGGGGTCTACCCATTTGATTACTTTTTTTCAAAAACCAACTACCGGATTTGTTGATGTTTTGAACGGTTTTTGTGTCTCTATCTTCTTCTGTTCAGCTCTAATTTTGGTTACTTCTTGTCTTCTCCTAGCTTTGGAACTGGTTTGCTCTTGGTGCTCTAGTTCTTCCAGTTGTGATGTTAGGTTGTTAACTTGAGATCTTTCTAACTTTTCATGTGGGCGTTTAGTGCTATACATTTCCTTCTTAAAACTGCCTTAGCTGTGTCCTAGAGATTCTGGTACATTGTACCTTTGTTTTCATTCATTTTCAAGAACTTCTTGATTTCTGACTCAATTTTATTATTTACTCAACAGTCATTCAGGAACAGGTTATTCAATTTAAATGTAACTGTATGGTTTTTGAGTGCATTTCTTAGTCTTGATTTCTAATTTGATTGTGTTGTGTTTTCAGAGACGGTTTGTTAGGATTTTACCTTTGTGTATTTTCTTTTTTTTAATCTTGAACATTTGCTTTTAATTTAATATTATGTCTTAAAGATAACACCTCTAAAATAAATAAAGAATTATCTCATGTTTTTAAAGAAAGAGATGCATAACAGTTCACTCTCTGGGTGTGTCTAATTTTTTTATGTGTATGAAAATTGTTTCTATCATTTTGCTAAATAACCTTGCATGTGTATTACTTTTATATATATATATATATACTTTATGTTTTAGGGTACATTTGCACAATGTGCAGGTTTGTTACATATGTATACATGTGCCATGTTGGTGTGCTGCACCCATTAACTAGTCATTTACATTAGGCATATCTCCTAATGCTATCCCTTCCCCCTCTTCACCCCCCCACAACAGACCCCAGTGTGTGATGTCCCCCTTCCTGTGTCCAAGTGTTCTCATTATTCAATTCCCACCTATGAGTGAGAACATGCGGTATTTGGTTTTCTGTTCTTGTGATAGTTTGCTGAGAATGATGGTTTCCAGCTGCATCCATGTCCGTACAAAGGACAGGAACTAATCCTTTTTTACGGCTGCCTAGTATTCCATGGTGTATATGTGCCACATTTTCTTAATCCAGTCTGTCATTCATGGACGTTTGGGTTGGTTCCAACTCTTTGCTATTGTGAACAGTGCCGCAATAAACATATGTGTGCATGTGTCTTTATAGCAGCATGATTTATAATCCTTTGGGTATATACCCAGTAATGGGATGACTGGGTCAAATGGTATTTCTAGTTATAGATCCTCGAGGAATTGCCACACTGTCTTCCACAATAGTTGAGCTAGTTTACAGTCCCACCAACAGTGCAAAAGTGTTCCTATTTTTCCACATCCTCTCCAGCACCTATTGTTTACTGATTTTTTAATGATTGCCATTCTAACTGGTGTGAGATGGCATCTCATTGTGGTTTTGATTTGCATTTCTCTGATGGTGAGTGATGATGAGCATTTTTTCATGTGTCTGTTGGCTACATAAATGTCTTCTTTTGAGAAGTGTCTGTTCATATCCTTTACCCACTTTTTGATGGGGTTGTTTGTTTTTTTCTTGTAGATTTGTTTGACTTCTTTGTAGATTCTGGATATTGGCCCATTTGTCAGATGGGTAGATTGCAAAAATTTTCTCCCATTCTGTAGGTTGCCTGTTCACTCTGATGATAGTTTCTTTTGCTGTGCAGAAGCTCTTTAGTTTAATTAGATCTCATTTGTCAATTTTGGCTTTTGTTGCCATTGCTTTTGGTGTTTTAGACATGAAGTCCTTGCCCATGCCTATGTCCTGAATGGTATGGCTTAGGTTTTCTTCTAGGGTTTTTATGGTTTTATGTCTAACATTTAAGTCTCTAATCCATCTTGAATTAATTTTTGTGTAAGGTATAAGGAAAGGATCCAGTTTCAGCTTTCTACTTAGGGTTAGCCAATTTTCCCAGCACCATTTATTAAATAGGGAATCCTTTCCCCATTTCTTGTTTTTATCAGGTTTGTCAAAGTTTAGATGGTTGTAGATGTGTGGTATTATTTCTGAGGGCTCTGTTCTGTTCCACTGGTCTATATCTCTGTTTTGGTACCAGTACCATGCTGTTTTGGTTACTGTAGCCTTGTAGCATTGTTTGAAGTCAGGTATCGTGATGCCTCCAGCTTTGGTCTTTTGGCTTAGGAATGTCTTGACAATGCGGGCCCTTTTTGGGTTCCATATGAACTTTAAAGCATTTTTTTTCCAATTCTGTGAAGAAAGTCATTGGTAGCTTAATGGCATTGAATCTATAAATTACCTTGGGCAGTATGACCATTTTCATGATATTGATTCTTCCTATCCATGAGCATGGAATGCTCTTCCATTTGTTTTTGTCCTCTTTTATTTCATTGAGCAGTGGTTTGTAGTTCTCCTTCTCTCCCTTGTAAGTTGGATGCCTAGGTATTTTATTCTCTTTGAAGCAATTCTGAATGGGAGTTCACTCATGATTTGGCTCTCTGTTTTTCTGTTATTGGTGTAGAAGGATGCTTGTGATTTTTGCACATTGATTTTGTATCCTGAGACTTCGCTGAAGTGGCTTATCAGCTTAAGGAGTTTTTGAGCTGAGATGATGGGGTTTTCTAATATATAATCATGTCATCTGCAAACAGGGACAATTTGACTTCTTCTTTTCCTAATTGAATATGCTTTATTTCTTTCTCTTGCCTGATTGCTCTGGCCAGAACTTCCAACACTATGTTTAATAGGAGTGGTGAGAGAGGGCATCCCTGTCTTGTGCCAGTTTTCAAGGGGAATGCTTTCAGTTTTCGCCCATTCAGTATGATATTGGCTGTGGGTTTGTCATAAATAGCTCTTATTATTTTGAGATACAGTCCATCAATACCGAATTTATTGAGAGTTTTTAGCATGAAGAGCTGTTGAATTTTGTCAAAGGCCTTTTCTGCACCTATTGAGATAATCATGTGGTTTTTGTCTTTGGTTCTGTTTATATGCTAGATTACACTTATCAGTTTGTGTATGTTGAACCAGCTTTGCATCCCAGGGATGAAGCTCACTTGATCATGGTGGATAAGCTTTTTGATGTGCTTCTGGATTCGGTTTGCCAGTATTTTACTGAGAATTTTTTGCATCAATGCTCATCAGGGATATTGGTCTAAAATTCTCTTTTTTCTGTTGTGTCTCTGCCAGGCTTTGGTATCAGGATGATGTTGGCCTCATAAAATGAGTTAGGGAGGATTCCCTCTTTTTCTATTGATTGGAATAGTTTCAGAAGGAATGGTACCAGCTCCTCCTTGTACCTCTGGTAGAATTCAACTGTGAATCTGTCTGGTCCTGGACTTTTTTTGATTGGTAGGCTGTTAATTATTGCCTAAATTTCAGAGCCTGTTATTTGTCTATTCAGGGATTCAACTTCATTCTGGTTTAGTCTTGGGAGAGTGTATGTATCGAGGAATTTAGCCATTTCTTCTAGGTTTTCTAGTTTATTTGCATAGAGGTGTTTATGGTATTCTCTGATGGTAGTTTGTATTTCTGTGGGGTCGGTGGCAATATCCCCTTTATCATTTTTTATTGAGTCTATATGATTCCTCTCTCTTTTCTTCTTTATTAGTCTTGCTAGCCATCTATCTATTTTGTTGACCTTTTCATACAACCAGCTCCTGGATTCATTGATTTTTGAAGGGTTTTTTTGTGTCTCTATCTCTTTCAGTTCTGCTCTGATCTTAGTTATTTCTTGCCTTCTGCTAGCTTTTGAATGTGTTTGCTCTTGCTTCTCTAGTTCTTTTAATTGTGATGTTAGAGTGTCAATTTTAGATTTTTCCTGCTTTCTCTTGTGGGCCTTTAGTGCTATAAATTTCCCTCTACACACTACTTTAAATGTGTCCCAGAGATTCTGGTATGTTGTATGTTTGTTCTCATTGGTTTCAAAGAACATCTCTATTTCTGCCTTCATTTCATTATGTACCCAGGAGTCATTCAGGAGCAGGTTGTTCGGTTTCTGTGTAGTTGAGTGGTTTTTATCGAGTTTCTTAATCCTGAGTTTTAGTTTAATTGCACTATGGTCTGAGAGACAGTTTGTTATAATTTCTGTTCTTGTACATTTGCTGAGGAGTGCTTTACTTCCAACTATGTGGTCAATTTGGAATAAGTGCAATGTGGTGCTGAGAAGAATGTATATTCTGTTGATTTTGTGTAGAGAGTTCTGTAGATGTCTATTAGGTCCACTTGGTGCAGAGTTGAATTCAATTCCTGGATATTCTTGTTAACTTTCTGTCTCATTCCATCATCAAAGACCAAAGGTAGATAAAAGCACAAAGATGGGGAAAAAGCAGTGCAGAAAACCTGTAAATTCTAAAAATCAGAGCACCTCTTCCCCTCCAAAGGAAGGCAGCTCTTCGCCAGCAATGGAACAAAGCTGAACTGAGAATGCCTTTGACAAGTTGAGAGAAGAAGGCTTCAGACAATCAAACTTCTCTGAGCTAAAGGAGGAAGTGCAAAGTTTTGTGTATTTTCAAAGGAGAGTGTTTTACTTTAGATTATGTCATCAATTTTAGAGTATAGGCAATATAAAAATGAAAATAGTGTATATTCTGTTGGTTTGGGGTAAGAGTTCTGTAGATTTCTATCAGGTCCATTTAATGCAATGCTGAGTTCAGATCTTGAATATCTTTGTCAATTTTCTGCCTTGACTATCTGTTTAATATTGTCAATGGGGTCTTAAAATATCCCACTACTATTGTTTGGGTATCTAAGTACTTGCTTTATGAATCTGAATGTTTCTGTTTTGGGTGCATATATATTTAGGATAGTTGGATCTTCTTGTTGGATTGAATCTTTTACCATTATGTACTGCCGTCTTTGTCTTTTTGGATCTTTGTTGGTTTAAAGTCTGTTTTGCCAGAAATCAGGATTGTGACTCCTGCTTTTTCTATTTGCTTGGTAGAATTTTCTCCATCCCTTTATTTTGAACCTATGTGTGTCATTGTATGTGAGATGGGTCTTTTGAAGACAGCATACCAATGGGTCTTGGTTCTTATTTACTTTCCTCCCTTCTATTTAACATTGCAAAGTGGAGCAACATCAGAAAAAGTCAACTAAACAGAGGTCTAAACAAAGCTGAGAGTTTCATAATATTTGGGAAAAATATGTAAGTTTCACTCAAAACAAGACGATCTCAAACTCATAAACAAGACAAACAATAGATACCAACCCTCAGCTGACAGACATGTTAGAATTTTCTAACACACATTTTAGAGACAACATCATAAAATTTCTTCAAAAACCAATCATAAACATTCTAAAAACAAATTACAAGTTTGTTTAAGATTGTAGCAAAGAAGAAAGTCTTAGCAAATAAACTATACAAAGAAGAATCAAATGAAAAGTTTTGAAAGCATAATAACACAATTTTACATAATCCAAAAATCAAAAAGAAAATCTTAATAAACCCTAATATGGAACAGAATAAAAATAAAACTATAATGAATCAAAATTTGTGAGACATAGCTAAAGCAGTGCTGAGAGGGAAATGTATAGCTCTAGATGCATACACTAGAAAAGAAGCAAAGTCTTAAATCAGTAATGTATGCTTGCAATTTCAAGGACCTAAATGGAAGAAAAAAATGATCCATATTAAACAAGAGGAAGAAAATAACAAAGGAAAACAAATTAATGCAATTAAAAACTGAAAGTAATAGTGAAAATCAGTGAAACAAAGAGCTGATTCTTTGAAAATATCAATAAAATCAACAAACCTGTAAAAAATTGACAAAGAAAAAATATAAAAGATATAAATAACCAATAATATCTGGTAGGAAAGAGAAGCCATCATTACAAACCTATGGACATGAAAAGGTGATATTGTATGAACAACTTTACACACTTAAATTTGGCTACTTAGTGGAAATGGACCATTTTTTCCTTCAAAAACACAAACTATCACAGCTCACTCAATGTGAAAGAGATAATTTAAATAGTCTTATAATTATTAGTATTGAATTTGTAATTTTATAAACTCCTTCAAAAGAAATCTTTAGCATCAGATATTTCCACCAGAGAATCCTGTCATATGATGAAAGAAGAATCAGTACAATTCTACACAATTGCTCCCATAAACTAGAATAGATAGCACTTCTTGATTCATTATTATTACCCTGATAACAAAACCATACAAAGAAATACAAAAAAAAAAATACACACCAATATTCCTCATGAATACATACATAAAAAATCTTATGAAACTATGACAAATAGAGCTCTGCAACATATAAAAAGAATTATACATCATGACCACTTGGAGTTTAGCCCATCTATGCACTACAGGTTCAATATTCAAACATCAAGCTATGTGATTCACCATAAAATAAGAGTGTAAAAATGAAAACATATGCCTATCAATTGATGGAGAAAAACCATTTGACAAAATTCAACATATTCACTCTACAAAATAGAAAGAGAGATAAGCTACCTTTACTTGTTCGAGCATCTATGCAAAATTTACAACTAACATTATACTTAATGGTAAAAGATGGAATGCTTTCTCCTTAAGTTAGGGAACAAAGTTAGATTTTTCACCTCTCCTCACTCTTATTCAACAAGCTGCTGAGGTTCTAGTCAAAATGATGAGGCAAGAAAAGAAACTAAGAGGCATAGAATTCAATAGAAAGAAATGAAACTATTCTTATTTGCAGTGGACTTTACTGTCTATATAAAAATGAAGAGCATATTGATGGTCGCCATGAGTTAAGAAGGCTGTGGCAGGGGTAGGATGTAGCTATCAAAGAGTAATACGAGAGATTCTTGTGGAGATGTAGTGTTCTGTATTTTGACTATATCAATATCAGTGTCCTTATTGTGATATTGTACTAAAGTTTTGCAAGATGTTACCACTGAAAAAATGAATAAAGGTTACATGGGATTTCTTTATATTATTTCTTGCAACTGTATGTAGATCTACCATTATCTCAAAATTAAAGGTTTAATTTTAAAATCACTCTTATTAGTCCTTAGTTCTATAAGTCTTTACAAATGCATACAGTTCTGTAACCACCACGAGAACCAGGATATACACTACTCCTCTCACTCCCAAAATTTCCTCATGCCACTTTGCTATCAATTCCTCCCTTTATTTGTAGTCCTTGGCACCACTGTTTTCTGTTTCTGTATTTTTGTCTATTTCAAAATAGTCTATAAACTGAATTACATAGTATGTTGCATTTTAATTATGACTTTTTAAACTTAGCATCTCTTCCTCTCTCACTTTCTGTTCCCATTCACCTTCTCAGCTTGCAGCCCCATTCAGATATGTAATTGATCCTTCCCTTATTCAGATCCTATACAGGCAATGGCCTCATAGATTTTTTTGAGGCCTCTATACAGCACACTTTGATTTGAAAAAGTGAATGAGCACATTTGCGAAGTTCACTAAAGTAATGCTGAGATATACCTTGCTGTATGTTGTTCAGATGATAATGAATTGGACTTCAATGATTTGTGTTCTTTAAGAATCCCCAAAATACTTACTATGATTTACCATCACGCTAAATATACTGCTGACTTCATTTCCTGAAAATTCATCCATGAGACAATGTTTGCCTTTTATGAGTAAAGAACAGTATTTTATATTAAACAGATCTATGTCATACTTGATAGGAGTTAGATTTCTTAGAAATGATCCTTCTTGTCTACTGTTTTTAAGAACACATTGTACTTCTTTATACACCAAGTGTGGTTTTCTACTTCATGTATCCAGTTTGTTGAACAATGTGGAACTTCACAGTCTAAGTTCTTAGTCAGAATGTTCCAAAAATCTACTTTCAAATATGTGATTTTAATCAAGAGCAGACTATATATTGATCTACAAGTACCTCTAATGAACTTATCAAAATTTCATGAGATTTAGTTTCTAACTTAGTATTTTGAGCATTCAGTACTACCTTCAACAAAATGCTAGGGCTTATTCACTAGCAGATGAAGTTTTCAGGACTTTGATGTATAAAATATTCTTGTTTGTCGTTGATCTAAATGTCCTTTTAAGTCATCTTCTGAATATTCAAATGTATTCAATTTACCTTGCAGGTATTTATTAAACATCAAAATCATTGCTAAATATGAAGAAGGCCTGGAGAAATAGAAATAAAAGACTCAATGTCTCTCTTCAAGGAAGTCAGCCCAGTAGAGAAGATAAACAATTAAATAAATGATTCACTATATTTTGAGTGGCAGATGTTTCCAAGGGATTCTCAGATAGTACAAAGGAGGGGTATGTTAGATATTCTAGCTGCCAGATATTTTAGATCTGATACCCTTGCATGGGGATGTAACTAATAATAAATACCAAGAAAAATTACTTCATGCAATAAAGGAGAACGCGAGCAAAAGTTTGGGGTTTTAAAAGCTGGAATATAATGTTGAGAGGACAGAGGGAACTTGATAAACAGGAGAGATGCTACTGGAGAGACAGATAGGATTTGAAAGGTATGTTGAGGTCCTGGGTGAATTTGATGAATATGATTTTGATTTGACTACAAATTTCATAGCAGTGTGAAATTTCTGCATCAGATTTAAGCACCTAGAGGAAAGATGGTTAGAAAGAAATGATTGAATTTGTATGTCAATTATTGGCTAGCTGGCCAGTTATCTAATTAGAAAGAAAAGTTGTAAGTCCCACTGCATGCAGTCAGTCTCAGAAGGTGAAAGCAACCAGATTTATTTCATGCTTTGTCTTTTTAATAAAATTATTCTTGTGAGACTGTCAATTCTATTTTTTAAGAAAAAGTCTGTCCATACTATTTATATAACTAATGATAATGCACAGATCTCTGGTTAAATGTAGAAAAAGTCAACTTCCATCCAATTTCTGGATATCATCACAACTCTCAATAACTTGGACCACAAGTGTTTGAAATAAAGTAGAACTAATTTAGTCTTCCCCTTGGGAACTAAAAGTGGACAAGAGAAAAAGGCAGAAGCAGAGTGTAGGAAAGCTGAAAACCTAAACTCAGTAATAGGAAAAATAAATGGAAAAATGAATGACATAGGATAGAGATTTCTATCTACTGCAAATGTCATAGTTGACTATAGAGAACATCCTATTTGAAAGCTTGATTGAAAATATTCTTTGATATGGTTTACATATATGGCTTGGTTTTGTGCTATTTTTCTGGAATCCACAGAAGCAAAATATATGATTAGTAAAGAAAATATGGAGGATTAGAATTCTGTATACCAACATATGACAGAACTGAGCATACATTAGTGCCACCTGTGGTCAACAACAACAAAATTCTACTCTCGCTGAACAAGTTGGATATGGAGAATACAAGTGTAAATGGAATTTAAAGACTGGTGGATAGTTTTGGTAGATGGTCATTAGTTTATAAATCCTTACCTAATGTGAGAAGCTGCAAACATTTTGGCTCCCAGTATAATTAGAATATTCCTTTCTCCTTAATAGACTGGTCGTATGTACTGAATAGGTAATTTTAATTTTCAGACTATCAGAATATAACAAAAATGTTAATAAAAATAACCCAGTGCTTAATGATTCAAAAGATACTCCCATCTTAGATGTTTCAAGTTCATTATCAGTGATATCAGTTAATATTATACTGGAAAACTGCAGAAGAATTAACCCGTAAAGGGTTAATTGGGAAGATATCAATCAAACACCATTTTATTACAACGCGTGTTGAAGGTATAAAGCTACTTCAAGAATTAAATCATATACATCCGTGCCATGAACACTGAAATCACTGCAAACTCCAATATACAATATAATACATACATGCTCCAAACGATTAAAAGCAACTTGGTCTCCTCGTCTTGGTGCTAGACTTCTTATCGATAAGGAGTGCTCCTTACTTAACCTTATAACCCTAGTGCATGACACTGAACTTCAAACGTAAGTTCTTAATTAGTCTGTTGTCTAAACTAATTAACAGAAATCAAAGAAAGTATGTGCTCTTGAAGATGATATTGTCCTATCAAATAGAAATTGTTGACTAGGTCATACAGTAATACATAATGTCCTATAAATTTTTGTCTTCAGTGATATTATGAAAAAACAAAAGTCAGCATGGAACAAGGCTGACGTTACTTTTTATGCAGCTGACAGGTAGTATATTGAGAATCGAAACCACAAAATACTGATTAACCCTGTATCTAGTATAGGACTCAAGGTAAGTAAAACCTTTGGGGTTGCATTCTATATATGAGTGCTACTGTGCTACTGGCAAAACCTCCATCTGGAAAGCCTGTGGTAAAATACTCAATCTAAAAACATAATGAAATCTAAAGGTATCTGTGAGTATTCTATTCCTAATGCTTCTCCAGTTTTACTTTAAATTCATGTGCATTGATGTTTCCCAGGAAATCCAATTAAAACATAAAGAGAAAAATAAAATTGAAATATTTTCAAAGAAATATTTGTTCTTAAAACATGCAAAGTCCATAGCATAACGTAGGTATATGTAAAGTATCATTAGACAAGGGCAAAGGTTCTCAGAATTTATTGGACATGGGTGGGAAGGGGCTTGTCATTAATTTTGCAGCAGTATAGTGGGTTTCAAATTCAGGTCTAAATATATTTTAATAATTAGTAATTTAGCAAAAACTGAGGAAGGCAAATGAAAGGATAACTACTATTATGATTGCAGAAAAATGTGGGAGTCTAATTTTGAACAATATACATTTTGGAGCCATTCATTCATGTTAATAATAATTACAATTATGACAACAATTGTAAGAATTTTATAGCTTAGAAAATTGACTGCTCTACAGTGCTGAAAAATCCATCTCATTTAATTTTTTTAAAAAAATTTGTGAGTACAGAATAGATGTATATATTTATGAGGTACATGAGATATTTGGATACAGGCATACAATGCATAACAATTTCATCGGGGTAAATGGGGTATCCATCCCCTCAAGCATTTGTTTTCTTTGTGTTACAAACAATCCAGTTGTTTACTTTTAGTTATTTTTAAATGTACAATAAATGATCATTTACTGTAATCACCCTGTTGTGCTATCAAAGCCTAGATCTTATTCATTCTATTCAATGATATTTTTATATCCATTAACCATCCCTTTTCCACCCAGCCTCTGGTAACCATCATTCTACTCTGTATGTCCATGAGTTCAGTTGTTTTAATTTTTAGCTCCCACAATAAGTAAGAGCATACAAAATTTGTTTTTCTGTGGGTGCTTATTTCACTTAACATAATAATCTCCAGTTCCACCCATGTTGTTGCAAATGACAGGATCCTATTCTTTTTGATGGCTGAATAGTACTTCATTGTGTATCTGCATCACATTATCTTTATCTATTCTTCTGCTGATGGACACTTAGTTTGCTTCCAGATTTTGACTATTGTGAATAATGGTTGTTACAGTAAACACGGGAGAGCAGTTATCTCCTCTGTATACTGAGTTTCTTCCTTTTGCATATACACCCAGCAGTAGGATTTCTGGATGATATAGTAGGTCCAGTTTTACTTTGTTGAGGAGTCTCCAAACTGTAATCCACAGTGTTTATACTAATTTAGATTCCCACTGACAGTATACAAGGGTTCCCTTTTCTCTACATTCTCACCAGCATTTGTTATTGCCTGTCTTGAAAAAAATCCCTTTTAGGTAAGGTAAGATAATATCTCATGGTAGTTTTGATTTGCATTTATCTGATTATCAATGATGTTGATCATCTTTTTATATACTTGTTTGCCATTCATATGTCTGCTTTTCAGAAATGTCTATTCAGCTCTTCTGCTCATTTTTAAATGAATTATTAGATATTTTCTTGTTGTGTTGTTTGAGTTCCTTATGTATTCTGGCTATTAATGCCTTCTCAGAAGAAAGGTTTGAAAACTTTCCCCCATTCTGTGAATTGTCTCTTCACTTTATTGATTGTATTCTTTGCTCTGCAGAAGATTTTTAACTTGATGTGATTTCTTTTGTCCATTTTTGTTTTGATTGTTCTATGTTTGTGGGGTATTACTCAAGAAGTCTTTGCCCCCAGACCAACGTCCTGGAGAGTTTCCCCAATGTTGTTTTTAGTAGTTTCACAGTTTGACATCTTAGATGTGAATCTTTAATCCATTTTGATTTGATTTTTTATATGGTGAGAGATGGGGTCTAGTTTCACTCTTCTGCATATGGATATCCAGTTTTCCTAGCACTATTTATTGAAGCGACTGTTCTTCCCCCAATGTACATTCTTGATACCTTTGTTGACAATGATTTCACTGTAGATGTATGGATTTGTTTCTGGGTTCTCCATTCTGTTCCATTGGTCTAGGTGTCTGTTTTTATGGCACTACCAAACTGTTTTGGTTAATTGGCTTCATAGTATAATTTGAAGTTAGGTAATGTGATTTCTCAGGTTTTGTTCTTTTTGCTCAGGATACCTTTGGCTATTCTGCATCTTCTGTGGTCCCATATAAATTTTAGAATTGCTTTTTTCTATTTCTGTGAAGAATGTTATTGATATTTTGATAAGGACTATATTGACGTTGTAGATTGCTTTTGGACATTTTAACAATACTGATTCTTCTAATCCATGAACATGGAATATCTCATTTTTTGGGTATCTCCTTCAAATTACTTTGTCATTGTTGTATAGTTTTTATTGTAGAGATCTTTCACTACTTTAGCTAATTCCTAGATATTTAATTTTATTTGTAGCTATCGTAAATGGGATTATTTTCATTATCTCTTTTTCAGATTGTTTGCTATTGGCATGTAGAAATGTCACTGATTTTATATGTTGATTTTGTATTCTGCAACTTTACTGAATTTGTTTATATGTTCTAATCATTTTGGGTGGAGTCTTTAGGTTTTTCCAAATGTAGGATACTATCATCATCTGCAAATAAGGGCAATTTGACTTCTTTCTTTCCAATGTAGATTCAATTTGTTTCTCCCTCTTATCTAATTGCTCTAACTAGGACTACCAAAATATGTCTCATTTGATTCTCGGAATGTACTCATGTAGTAAGCTAATAAAACCTTACACTTAACATTTTACACAACTTGGAAAGAGAGGTGTAGAGGTTGCAGAGCTAGAGCCCTGCGATGAAAGATCAATTTGTTAACAATTGCCTGGAAAAATCCTTCTAGACCTCTATATTCTCAAGGTAGAAAGGCAAAACATTAACATTGCATCTTCACGTATAAGAAGGAGAAAACATTTTTTTAGTTGGTTTTTGTCTCTATATTGAAAAGCCTCTGGATCCACTGCTTTTTTCCCACAACTTTTTAATAAATCTTTGTGTTTTCTTTCTTCCTCTTCCTTCTACCAAAAGATCACTGTCAAATTTCAGAGATGAGGAAGGAAGACAGAATGTCTGTATCTATAAAACTAATTGCATTTTATAAGTTGGACCAAGTATAATACTGCCAAACATTCCTAATAAAAAGTGCATTTATTCTTATTTCTTCCCTTAAGTATCACTTGTTTCTGTATTTCCTTATGCAGAACTCTACTCCCTGGTGGGGCACCCTGTTATATTTTGAATTATTTTCTTGTCAAATGGTATTCTAGATTTCTCTGCTGTCAGCAGCTAATTCATGGCTGTGTCACTTAAAGTGTGTCCTGTGGAACAACAATTTCTTCCAGGAAATTCGAGGTTCTGTGGTTAAATTTGCTCAGAAACACTATTTATATTACCAGCATTTGGAGCATCCCAGCAACTAATAGAATATTAATAAAGGACATCTCAGAAGCCCATTGAATTTTGTCCACAAAATTATGTTTACAGAAAACATCGATTAACCTCCAATGGAACTGGTACCTAAAAAGCAGGATATGCCATGGATGGATCGATGACTCTAACAGCCAAATGTCTCAATCACAGTTTCTATGAGCCGGTCTCTCTCATTCTGATGTTTTAATTGACTGATGCCCATTGATTTGAGGAGGTATAATAAGAATATTGCTAACAGAAGAACCAAAATGCTGACAGCATTTGCATCAATCACATCTGCTCCATGAAGCCTTCTCTGAGTACTCTGTCCTCATTAGATTTTCTCGTTTCTAAACTCCCGTAATATTCATAGCTCCCATAATGCTCAAATATCAAATCGCTCACTATTCAATATTTAATTGTACACAGGCTTGTATTTCTGGCTCATTGCGTCCATCCTCAGAGCTAATTGTTCTTCACTTCTACATGCATGCTCCGTATGTCTCAATCAAAACAAACTCTCTGAGTCCTCAAGCCTGCCTGGTGTTTTATGCTTTTGAAAAAGTTCTTTTGGATCTTCTATCCTCTTCCCATCTTGGCCAATTATTATTGGTCTTCAAAGTCTTGGTCAAATGTAACTTCTGCTGCAAAACTTCCCCTGTCCTTTAGGTTTTCATGATGTTTTGTATAAATAGCCACACTGTCACACTTCACACACTATTCTTTGCTATTACTGTTAGCTTCTGAGACTATGTCTCACTAATTGCTAGGAAGGGCAGAAGTGTGTCTTATTCAATTGTGTATCTATTTTGAGAGACTTCCTGGGACACTTGATTTCCCAGGAAAAGTAAAAAGAGAAAAAAGGAAAGCACATTTTTTAAATACTTTTATCTGTGGATGACACTTAGGTTGTTTCTGTTTATTGGTTAATGTGAGTAACACAGCAATATGCATGGAAGTGCAGGAATGTCTTCAAGATTCTATTTTTATTTCTTTTGGATATATGCCCAGCAGTGAGATTGCTGGATCATACGGCAACTTTTTTTTTATTTTTGAGAAACATCCATATTATTTCCCACAATGGCTGGACAAATTTACATTCCCACCAACTATATATGAGCGTTTTCCTTTTTCCACACCCTCCCCAATGCTTGCTATTTCTTGTCTTTTTGATAATAGCCATTCTAAAGAGCATGAAGTGATCTCTCATTGTGGTTTTGATTTGCATTTCCCTGATTTGGATGCTCCCTGTTTGCAAAACCAAAAAACAAGCACAAGGGGTGGCAGGAAATTGACTTTATTTAACAAAAATAGCAGTGGGAAAATGTAACCACCCAGTGGTTTCACCTTGCCTGCTGCCTAGACAGAGCCGATTTATCAAGACAGGGGACTTGCAATAGAGAAACAGTAATTCACACAGAGCTGGCTGTGCAGGAGATTGGAGTTTTATTATTACTCAAATCAATCTCCTGAGCATTCGGGGATCAGAGTTTTTAAGGCTGTTTTGGTGGTGGTGTTGCGGGGGGGGGGAGCAGAGGGGAAGGCCAGTGAGTCCAGAGTGCTGATTGGTTGGCTCAGAGATGAAATCTGGGAAGTTGCAGCTGTCCTCTTGTGCTGAGTCAGTTTCTGGGTGGGCCTCACAAGATCCGATGAGCCAGTTAATGAATCTGTGTGGTGCCAGCTGAACCATCAAGTGTACGGTTTGCAAAATATCTCAAGCACTGAGCTTAGGAGCAGTTTAAGGAGGATTAGGATCTTGTAGCCTCCAGCTGCATGACTCCTAAACCATAATTTCTAAGCTTTTGGCTAATTTGTTAGTCCTACAAAGGCAGTCCAGTCCCCAGGCAAGAAGGAGGTTTGTTTTGGGAAAGGACTGCTATGATCTTTCTTTTAAACTATAAACCAGGTTTCTTCCAAAGTTAGTCAGCCTATGCCCAGAAAAGAACAAGGACAGCTTAAAAGTTAGAAGCAAGATGGAGTCGGTTAAGTTAGACCGCTTTTACTGTCTCAGTCATAATTTTGCAAAGGCGGTTTCAAAAATGATCTAGGCTTGCTTCCTTAGAAAAACCATTTCAAATTTTTGGGCAGAATGTGATGACTTTCAGAGGGAGGTTTGGTATTTTGAGCACGCAGGGAAGGCACTGATGCTTTCTCTTGAGTTATTGTCTCACCTGGTAAATGAGCTGGCACCATTTTAAGCGTATCTAGATTATACTTTAATCGTAGCCTCGAGATAATCTCCCGGTGGCTGAAAATTCCATAGGCACCTGGATTGTCTCAAGATTCAGTCTCTGAAACTTGTAAGCAAATATATAATTAGATAAAGCTACCAGTGCAAGGGAGTGCCTGGTGGAGAGGAGAGCAAAAGTCACTATTTTACTATTAACAAGAAAAAGGCATCAAAAAAGGGAGGAAAGGAAAAAATAACTAAGGAAAACTCCTTAAAAATAGAGTACTCAGTTACAGGATCAATCGAAAATGAGAGATACTGGACAAACGTATAAAATTTCAATTATAAGATTAATAAGATCTTGGGATCTAATGTACACATGCGGATGATAGTTAATACTACTCTATTATTTAATGTGAAATTTGATGAGAGCACATTTTTGGCATCCTTATCACACACACACAATGATAGCTATGTGTGCTGATGGATGTTTTATGTAATTTGATTATAGTAACTATTACACAATGTATACATATATCAAATCATCATGTTGTACCCTTTGAATATATGCTATTTTATTTGTCAATTAAATGTTTTAGAACAAACAAAAAGTAGAAACAATTGTCTGGGAAAAAGGAAGCAGAACCTATCAATACTTGATGATTTTGAGTAACAATTCATATTTTTAACTAAAAAATGTGTGGGAGAGGGGCTTCAATTTATTTATTTTAGCTCAAAATGCTATTTTAACATACAAGAAAAAATAATTTCTTTATTATTGATTAAACTGAATTTGATATTGTACATAAGCCTTCCTACCCCAATTAGCAGAAAAAAAAAAAGAGACCAATGTGTAATATGAATTCATTTTAGTTCAGTTTAATAACTTAGTTTATTTAATGGGAGTTTTCAGTCTCTTTCAGTGCCTCGCCTCTGAAATAGCCTTCTGTGTCTCCTGAACTCTTTTCTCTGAAATGTAAATGAACAGTAAAGTAGGCTCCACATGCTTCAGGATGTGGAAAGCAGGGGTTCCCTGAACTTGTAGTAATCCTTGGATTTCCAGAATAATGTGTCTTTCATATCACTATAGTCACTGCATGCCTTACTGACATAGGCAGAGAAATCTGCAGCCAGCTTAACTCATAAACTGGTCTTGCTAGGCTTTGGTAATAGTTTTTGGTTGAACCCTTGTTAACTTCACCTCAACTCAGCTTCAAGAGGTGCTTGCTCCTGGACCACCCTCTATCTTGTCCTCTGGCATGGCTGTCTGCCCACAGCCTCTGATGAGAGGTCATCTTACTCTTCTACCTTTATTCCTTTGCAGGAGACCAACTAGCTCTCAAATAAGCATGTATGCTATGTGGAACTAAGAGTGGCCAGAAACACTAAGTTGTTGCAGCTTCCTCTGTTTGTTCACACTCCCCAACGTTAATGATAGGAGAGGACTGATTATGAGATGATCTTCTTCATGGCACAGTACTGGGGCACAGAAAATGATTTCCAAAATACGACACTTCAGCATGCTGAGTGCTTTGAAAATTAAAAGGACTTGAAGCCATGTTTGCAAAATTATGGCTGTAAGAGAAATATGACATAGTTGACTTCATCTTGCTTCTAACCTCCAAGTTGTTCTTGGCCATTCCTGGGTACAGGCCAAGCTAACTTTGGAAAGAGGTTAGTTTACAGCTTAACCTTAAAGCAAGGATTATAATGGCCCTTCCCCAAACTAAACTCTCCATGTAAAGCTAATAAGGGGCCACCAGGTTGAAATTAGAAAGAGGCCTGAATTCTAAGATGTAAGCATGGTTAAATAATAACCCCCCTTGTTCTGGAGATCATAAGATTTGTAACTTCCCTAATTACTCCTGTAGATAACACCACTACTGTATAACCTAAGATTGGTCTTTTGAGATATTTTTCAGACTTTTGCATTCTGGCAAGTGACTGACCCCAGACAGACACATGACTCATGATTCAACTAGTTCTATGTGCCCCTACCCAGAGGTGGACTCAAGCAAATGAAAACTGTTTTCAGCACAACATGATTGCATCTTCAACCAATCAGCAGCACCTATTCTCTAGTTCTTTGCCTATCCACTGTCCTTGAAAAACCTTAAGCTCCAAGCCTTCAGAAAGAACCCCCTCACCTTCACAAAGAGACACATTATAAGTTGATCTCTGTCTAGAAGGTACATTAATTTCCCCTGAAAATTATTTACTCCTACATACTCCTGCAATTTCCCACTCCCCTTTTCCTCTCCTCAGTGAAGAAATAGTTAAGCACTGACCTCATCTGGCCTCTTTTTTTCTTTCCCTTTTCTTCCTTCTTCTTCTCCTTCTTTCTTCTTTCTTCTTCCTTCTTCCCTCTTTCCTCCCCCTCCCCTCCCCCTCCCTCCTTGTCTTCTTCTTCTCCTTCTTCTCCTCCTCCTCCTTCTTCTTCTTCTTCCTTTCTTCTTCTTTGAGACAAAGTCTCATTATTTTGCCTAGGCTGGTCTCCAACTCCTGGTCTCAAGCAATCCTTCTGCCTCAGCCTGCTGAGTCACTGGCTGGCCCTTTCTTTTAGTTTTTATCTTTTGTGTGACTCCAGTGCACATCTTTGCATGTAATTACTTTGTTATGCTTTTCTTCTTTTTTAACCTGTCTTTCATTATAAGGGTGCTAAATGTTACCCTTTGCCATGGGAGGAAAGTGATCACCCTCTTCCTGTCCCTATAGTAGTAAATTTCTTAATTCTCCATTCATGTGATCTAAGTCAGCATTTCCTCTCTAGGTTAGACATTTACCTGGATTTTTTACTCTTCTCCCTCTTTCCTTTCTTCTTCCAATACCTAGGGGCAAGGAAGAATTTAGCTTTCTCCTTTTTCTTCCTTTTACTTAGCTTTCTTTGTGTATAATCCAGCCTGACTGTTAATACACTTAAGGAAGAAAATTGAAAATAGAATTTAGACTTTTATCAAGAAAGTAGCTATATTGAACATAATTTTCTTGCTGTAAAATTAAATTTTTGAATGCAAGAGTCTGAATATTATGATTCCTAATTTTCTTTATTCTTCCCATAAGCCCAGAGATATAGCTTGTATGGGCCAACTGGAGTAAAAATCATGTGCTCACAAAAGCTAAGAAAAAAATCACATTAATAATTGTTAAAACATTTATTTTCCTGTTTAAAAAGTGAATCTTCTCTCGAAGGAGAGATAACCTCTGGAAAAAGTTGCTTTGAGTTATTGCATATTCATCCTTCTTGAGCCTTAATGTCTTTGACTTGCTCAGGACCTGTCACTTCTTCTTTCCTATTTCTCCTTTTTTGAATGGGAATGTCTGTCCTGTGTCTGCCCCACAACTGTATTTTGAAATCATATAACTTGTTGGATGTCTCAGGCTCACAGCTAGAGAACAATTTGCCTCAGTATAAATGTACCTTGAGACTCTGTGGGGACCATGGCCATTGATGACTTAAAGGTTAACTGAAGCAGAATAGTTAACAGGAGAAAAGGAATACAAACTTATTTAATATGTATACACAGGAGCCATCAGGATGAAAGTTCAACTTCTCAATTGTCAGGCCTCTGAGCCCAAGCCTGCACATATACATCCAGATGACCTGACTGAAGAATCACAAAAGAAATGAAAATGGCCAGATCTTGCTGTAACTGATGACATTACCTTGTGAAAGTCCTTCTCCTGGCTCAGAGGCTCCCCCACTGAGCACCTCGTGACCCCTGACCCTGCCCACCAGAGAACAACCCCCTTTGTCTGTAATTTTTCACTACCTACCCAAATCCTATAAAATGGCCTCACCCTTATCTCCCTTTGCTGACTCTCTTTTTGGACTCAGTCCACCTGCACCCAGGTGATGAAAAAGCTTTATTGCTTACACAAAGCCTGTTTG
>NC_045444.1:13218627-13270925 GCF_002776525.5 Piliocolobus tephrosceles | reverse complement strand
TTTTTTTTTTTTTTTTTTTTTTTTTTTTGAGACGGAGTCTCACTCTGTCGCCTGGGCTGGAGTGCAGTGGCCGGATCTCAGCTCACTGCAAGCTCCGCCTCCCGGGTTTATGCCCTTCTCCTGCCTCAGCCTCCCGAGTAGCTGGGACTACAGGCACCCGCCACCTCGCCCAGCTAGTTTTTTTGTATTTTTTAGTAGAGACGGGGTTTCACTGTGTTAGCCAGGATGGTCTCGATCTCCTGACCTCATGATCCGCCCATCTCAGCTTCCCAAAGTGCTGGGATTACAGGCTTGAGCCACGACACCCGGCCCATCTCACTAATTTCAAATCAGGTAAGCAGTCTTTTCACTCTCTTTTACAGCCTCTCTTGCTACCCTTCAATCTCCCTGTCTTTCCAATTCCACTTCCTTTTCCTCTCCAGTAGAGACAAAGGAGACACATTTTATCTGTGGACCCAAAATTCCAGCGGTGGTCACAGACTCAAGAAGACAGTCTTCCTTTGGTGTTTAACCACTGCAGGGACGCCTGCCTGATTATTCACCCACATTTCATTGGTGTCTAATCACTGCAGGGATGCCTGCCTTGGTCATTCACCCACATTGTCTTGGTGCCAAGTCAATTGTGGGGACGCCTGCTTTGGCTGCTAACCCACATTGCAGCCCAGGGCTTTTAACCACCCCCTTCTCTGTGTTTCTATCTTTCTCTTTAAACTTACCTCCTTCACTATGGGCAATCTTCTACCCTCCATTACCCCTTCTTCTCCCTTAGCCTGTGTTCTCAAGAACTTAAAACCTCTTCAACTTACTCCTGACCTAAAACCTAAACACCTTATTTTCTTCTGCAATACCACTTAGTCCCAATACAAACTCAACAGTAATTCCAAGTGGCCAGAGAATGGCACTTCAATTTCTCCATCCTACAAGATCTAGATAATTTTTGTCAAAAAAAAATAGGCAAATGGTCTGAGGTGCCTGATATCCAGGCATTCTTTTACACATTGGTCCCTCCCTAGTCTCTGCTCCCAGTGCGACTCATCCCAAATCTTTCTTCTTTCTCTTCTGTCTGTTCCTTCAGTCTCTACCCCAAGCTTTGAGTCCTTTGAATCCCCCTTTTCTACTGACCCATCTAACCTCTCCCCTTCTCTCCAGGCTGCTCCTCGCCACTGTGAGCCATTCTTCCTCAGCTTCTGCTCCCCCACACTAAAATCCTTCTATCACCTCCCCTCCTCACACCTGGTCAGGCTTACAGTTTTGTTCCAGGACTAGCCCTCCCCTACCTGCCCAACAATTTCCTCTCAGAAAGGTGGATGGAGCTGAAGGCATAGTCAAGGTTAATGCTCTTTTTTCTTTATACTACCTTTCCCAAATCAGTTAGCATTTAGGCTATTTTTCATCAAATTTAAAAAACCAGCCCAGTTCATGGCCTGTTTGGCAACAACCCTTAGACGCTTTAACGCCCTAGACCCAGAAGGGCCAGAAGGCCGTCTTATTCTCAATATGCATTTTATTACCCAATCCGCTCCCAACATTAAAAAAAAAAAAACTCCAAAAATTAGATTCCAGCCCTCAAACCCCACAACAGGACTTAATTAACCTCATCTTCAAGATATACAATAATAAAGAGAGGCAGCCAAGTGGCAACTTATTTCTGAGTTGCAATTACTTGCCTCCTCTGTGAGAAAAACCCCAGTCACATCTCCAGCACACAAGAACTTCAAAACACCTAAACTGCACAGCCAGGGGTTCCTCCAGGACCTCCTCCCCTAGGATCTTGCTTCAAGTGCTGGAAATCTGGCCACTGGGCTAAGGAATGCCTGCAGCCCAGGATTCCTCCTAAGCTGTGTTGCATCTGTGTGGGACCCCACTGAAAATCAGACTGTCTAACTCACTGGCAGCCACTCCCAGAGCCCCTGGAACTCTGGCCCAAGGCTCTCTGACTGACTCCTTCTCAGATCTTCTCGGCTTAGCAGCTGAAGTCTGACGCTGCCTGGTTGCCTCAGAAGCCTCCTGAACGATCACAGACACTTTGAGTAACTCTTACAGTGGAGGGAAAGTCCGTCCCCTTCTTAATACAGAGGCTACCCATCCACATTACCTTCTTTTCAATGACCTGTTTCCCTTGACACCATAACTGTTGTGGGTATTGACAGCCAGGCTTCTAAACCCCTTAAAACTCCTCAACTCTGGTGCCAACTTGTACAACATTCTTTTGTGCACTCCTATTTAGTTATCCCCACCTGCCCAGCTCCCTTATTAGGTCAAGACATTTTGACCAAATCATCTGCTTCCCTGACTTCCTAGGCCACAGCCACACCTCACTGCCACTGCTTTAGTACTTTTAGAGACCCTCAAAATCACAAGCTATGCTCCGCTTACTTTCTACAGTTCCCATAACTTTCAAAATCTATTTTCCTCCTCACACTTGACGCATATACTTTCTGTCCCCCGGCTCCTTCAGCTGTACTCACTCTTTGTTGAGTCTCCCACAATTACCATTGTTCCTGGCCCAGACTTCAATCTGGCCTCCCACGTTATTACTGATACCACACCTGACCCCCAAGACTGTATCTCTCTGATCCACCTGGCATTCACTCCATTTCCCCATATTTCCTAATTTCATGTTCCTCACCCTGATCACACTTGGTTTATTGATGGCCGTTCCACCAGGCTTAATCACCTCACCACTCACCAGCAAAGGCAGGCTATGCTATAGTATCTTCCACATCTATCCTTGAGGCTACTGCTCTGCCCCACTCCACTACCTTTCAGCAAGCTGAACCTATTGGCGTAACTAGAGCCCTCATTCCTGCAAAGGGACTATGCATCAATATTCCTATTGACTCTAAATATACCTTCCATATCCTACACTACCATGCTGTTATATGGGCAGAAAATATTTCCTCACTACACAAGGGTCCTCCCTCATTAATACCTCCTTAATAAAAACTCTTCCTAAAGCCATTTTACTTCCAAAAAAGCTGGAGTCATTCACTGCAAAGGCCATCAAGGGGCCTCAGACCCCATTGCTCAAGGCAACAATTATGCTGATAAGACAGCTGAAAAAGTAGCCAGTATTCCTACTTTTGTCGTTCATGGCAAGTTTTTCTTCTTCTCATCTTTTCACTTTACATTTCCAGTTTTGTCTTACAAAAGGTCTCTTCTTCCTCTGTGGCTCCTCCATCTACATGTGTCTACCTGCTAATTGGACAGGCACATGCATAATAGTTTTCCTTACTCTCAAAATTCAATTTGCAAATAGAACAGAACACCTTCCTGTTCCCCTCATGACACCAACACTTCACCACTATTTTATTTTATTTTTCTTATTAATGTAAGAAGACAGGAATAGGCCTCGACTTACTCAGTACTGACAAAGGAGGACTCTGTATATTTTTTAATGAAGAGTGGTGTTTTTATCTAAATCAATCTGGCCTGGTATATGACAACATAAAAAAAAACCAAAAACCCTCAAGGACAGAGCCCAAAAACGCACCAACCAAGCAAATAATCACGCTGAACCCCCTTGGGCACTCTCTAATATGACGTCCTGGGTCCTTCCAATTCTAAGTCATTTAACACCTGTTTTTCTCCTTCTCTTATTCAGGCCTTGTGTCTTCCATTTTGTTTCTCAATTCGTACAAAACTACATCCAGGCCATCACCAATCATTCTATATGACAAACGCTTCTTCTAACAACCCCACAATATTGCCCCTTACCACAAAATCTTCCTTCAGCTTTACCTCTCCTACTCGAAGTTTCCATGCCATCCCAACCTCCCTGTGTTTTTTTCAGACTCAGCCCACCTTCACCCAGGTGATTAAAAAGCTTTATTGTTCACACAAAGCCTGTTTGGTGGTCTCTTCACATGGGTACACATGATACACATGACACCAATGAGTTACAGTAGCTTGTATACCATTTCAAGGTCACAGAAATAATGGGGGCTTGGATTCTGCTAAAACAGGTTATGGGAATGGGAAAAAGAGAAATTCTATTGAGGGATAATAAATGATTGCTGGGAGAATGATTGAATCCTGGAACAGAGATTAACCTGTAAATAGTTTCTTAGAAATGTAAATGCTCCCTGGAGATGTCCATGAAAAGAGCTGAACTCTAAAATATGTGAAGAGATTTATTCTGAGCCAAATATGAGTGACCATGGCCTGTGATACAGCCCTCAGGAAGTCCTGAGAACATGTGCCCAAGGTGGCCGGGGCACAGGTTAGTTTTATACATTTTAGAGAGGCATGAGACATCAATCAAATACATTTAGGAAATACATTGATTAAGAAATACATCAATCAAATACATTTAAGAAATACATTGATTTAGAAAGGCAGAACAACTCAAACTGGAGGGGCTTTCAGGCTACAGATGAATTTAAATATTTTCTGCTTGACAATTGGTTGATTTTGTCTAAAGACCTGGGATCAATAGAATGGGAATGTTCAGGTTAAGGTAAAGATTGTAGAGACACAGTTCTTTTGAAGTCTTACAGTGGCTTCCCTTAGAGAAGATAGGTGACAAATGTTTTCTATTCAGATCTTACCTCTTTAGGATTGGGAGGGTCTGGAAGAAAAAGATCTAGTTATATTAATAGAGATTCTTTACAGATGTAAATTTTCCCCCCACAAAGAACAGCTTTGCAGGGCCATTTCAAAATATGGCAAATAAACATGTTTTGGGGTAAAATATTTTTATTTCCTTCTTTGTCTCATTAACATTGTGCCAGAGTCAGGTTGGAAAGTACATCATGATATATAGGGTTAAATAAAACTCGTCTGATGAGCATTTATGATTTGTAGGTCCCCAGACCCCTTAGGAATTTGGGTAAGGTGAAAAAATCAAAGTTTAGTCCTCAGACAGAGTCATTATAACTCCTAAAAATGTCTGCTTAGGTGTGGTCACATCTTGATCTTTTTTTACTGCAATATATAATGAGATAACAGTTAGGTAAAGAAATAACAATTTTTCTTTTTGGTGGGTTTGTGTCTTAGGCAGATCAAGGGAATTCAACCTCTTTGAGAGAGATGGTGTGGATGTAGAGGAAGGTCAGAGAGACCTTGAGGCTTCTTCTGTTCACCACGTCAAAACCACATATTTTCAGTATTGATTTCTGGGCTGTGGCACTCATTTATATCTGATTACATTTCTATTTATTTATTTATTTATTTATTTATTTATTTATTTATTTATTTATTTTTTATGTGATGGAGTCTCACTCTGTCACCCAGGCTGGAGTGCAGTGGTGATATCTTGGCTCACTGCAACTTCCGCTTCTCAGATTCAAGCAGTTCTCCTGCCTCAACCTCCTGAGTAGCTGGGATTACGGTCATGTGCCACCACCCCTGGCTAATTTTTGTATTTTTAGAAGAGATGGTGTTTCACCATGTTGGCCAGGCTGGTCTTGAACTCCTCACCTCATGGGCCAGCCACCTCAGCCTCCCAAAGTGCTGGGATTATAGGTGTGAGCCACTGTGCCTGGCTAAAATGATATTTAAATGAGACTTTGGACTTTAGACTTTTGAGTGTATGCAAGAGTGAATTAGCATTGTTGGCACCATTGAGATGGAATAAATGTTGATCGCAGGCAAGAAGTGAGAGGTGAAGTTTGCTGGGATTCTGGGTCCCCTGGGGACTTGGAGAACTTTTCTGTCTAGCTAAAGGATTGTAAATGCACCAATCAGTGCTCTGGGTCTAGCTAAAGGTTTGTAAACACACCAATCAGCACTCTATAAAATGGGCCAATCAGCACTCTGTAAAATGGGCCAATCAGCACTCTGTAAAATGGACCAATCAGCAGGATGTGGGCAGGGCCAAATAAGGGAATAAAAGCTGGCCACCCTGAGCCGGCAGCAGAAACCGTGTGGGGTCCCTTTTCATGCTGTGGGATCCCTTTTCATGCTGTGGGAGCTTTGTTCTTTCCCTCTTCCCAATAAATCTTTCTGCTACTCACTCTTTGGGTCTGT
Organism: Piliocolobus tephrosceles; assembly: GCF_002776525.5. Lineage (NCBI taxonomy): Eukaryota > Metazoa > Chordata > Mammalia > Primates > Cercopithecidae > Piliocolobus > Piliocolobus tephrosceles. Next base: position 13,264,955 of record NC_045444.1, on the reverse strand, counting down.
ACTACCTTTCTGAGCTGTAACACTCACTGCAAAGGTCTGCAGCTTCACTCCTGAAGTCAGTGAGACCAGGAACCCATCAGGAGGAATGAACAACTCCAGAGAGGCCACTTTTAAGAGCTGTAACACTCCCTGCGAAGGTCTGCAGCTTCACTCCTGAAGTTAGCAACACCACAAACCCAACAGAAGGAAGAAACTCCGGACACATCTGAACATCTGAAGGAACAAACTCTGGACACACCATGCTTAAGACCTGTAACACTCACCACAAGGGTCCCTGGCTTCATTCTTGAAGTCAGTGAGACCAAGAACCCACCGGAAGGAACCAATCCCGGACACAGAAGGACATGAATTTGGTGGGATCAGGGGGTAGAATGCCATGGTCTCAGTGTCTGAACATTTCTATCCTCTTCAATTTTATGTGTTGCAATCCTAACCACCAACTTGATGGTATTCAGTGGTAGAACCTTTGGGAGGTGACCAATTCATGAGAGTGGAGCTGTCATGAATGGGATGACTCATGACTCTCCTTATAAAAGAGGCCATTAGAGACCTTCTTGGCTCCTTTCAATATTTGAGGACACATAGTGAAAGCACCATCTATGATCCAAAAAGTTGCCCTCTCCAGACACCAAATTTGCTGATGCCTTGATCTTGGACTCCTCAGCCTACAGATTGTGAGAAATAAATTTCTATTATCAACAAGACACCCAATTATGGTTATTATTTTATAGCAGCCAGAACATACTAAGACATTTATTCAGTAAGTTTTACTAAGTACCTCATGTGTATTTGAACTATGTTAGGTTTCACTTTAAGGACATCCACCCTACATGATTTATGCTTAATACAGGCACATTTCTTCCCTCTCACTTTTTAATCTTTAGGTAGGATTCCAACAAGGGAATAGGCAGCATAGACTCAATATAATATACATTTTATCAACAGGTTTTACTCATAATAGATATTAAAGGATTTTTTTTTTTTTCAGATGGGGTCTTGCTCTGTCACCCAGGCTGGAGTGCAGTGGCACCATCTTGGCTCACTGCAAGCTCTGCCTCCTGGATTCATGCCATTCTCCTGCCTCAGCCTTAGTAGAGATGGGGTTTCACCGTGTTAGCCAGGATGGTCTGGATCGCCTGACCTCGTGATCTGCCCACCTCGGCCTCCAAAAGTGCTGGGATTATAGGCATGAGCCACCAAGCCTGGCCCCTAAAGGACTATTTTAAAAATAAAATTAAAAAGACAGTTACCATGTTTTAAAATTAAATATTAGCTTAATTCCATCAATGCGTGTATTTATTATTTTTTGTTTGTTTGTTTTTCGTGGTTTAAACTTCTAAAGCCTAGACTAAATTTCTGTATTGTTTTGGCTGTGGCATCATAGGATCCCATATTAAGGCGAAGTCACTCTTGCTTTTTTTTTTTTTTTTTTCCTCATAGCACTTAAGTTTTTGTTTATTGAATCACAGAACATAACTTGACGGAACCTTAAGAAAGTATTGCACAAAACTACAAGGGAGAACTAGACTGTCATTAAGTTTACAAAGAAGTTTTTACAGACTAAGCACTATGCTTCTGAGGAAAACTCAACTATAATAGCTTTCACACTTCAGCAAGCACTTGTTTCTGTGTGATTTACAGATTTTTGCATATATACACCTAAATTTATTTTTGCAATATAATCCAGTTCTAGAATTGATAAAACCATTAACTCTCCATTTCTCTGGTTAAATGGGAGTTTACATACAACAAAGACACTGTTCAGAAATGTGTTAGGAACTGATTGTATCTAAAAAGCACATGAGAGAGTGCTGAAAAATAAATCATGTCTACGCAGAACTTTCTCATTTCCATCTGATTTGTAAGCCTTCCAAAATTCCATCATTTTTTAAAAACACATTATCGTCAAGCAATTAGAAGTGTATATTTGCAGGTTTGGAAGAAAGCCATTATTACACAAATTCAGTGGATGATAGTGATTATTGTTAAACTAAGTTATAGGGCATAAGAGTTCACTCATTAAGCAACAGCATCTTATCACCTTGATAAGCCTCATGTAAGGCTAGAGGCAGGTAAAATAAAGTCTACTGAAGAAGCCCTGTGCCAGGTCAGCGGAATGTAGAAGTTACCACGACCCCAAGGAGACTTCTTCTTTATTTTATTTTTTTAACTCTGGTTCTTGGGGTATAATTACTTTATTCTCCATCTTTTGCCCCACCTGCCTAAAACATCACATTCCTACTCAGCACAGTCCCGCTAACTCTACTTCCTCCCAGGTAAGATTTTCTTTCAGATCTTTTAACCATGCTCAAATCTCTCTTACATTTTCACCTTTTGAGAGGAGAAAATTGTTGAAGTAAGAAAGGAGGAAACTCCTGACGTTGTTCAAGTTAGGGAGTTTTAGAATGAGCCAAGGACGATACTCTTGCTGCTTGCGATGTTACATCTTGTGGCCATCTCTACCCATATGCAACACAAACCTTGATGACCAACGGAGTTCAAATAACCATTCTTTTATTATTATTATTAATTATTATTTTTTCTTTCTTTAAAAATTTTATTTTTAGGGCCTTTCTGACAAAACCAGAAAGCCTGTTAGACAACTCTAAAAGAGCTATAACACTTCAGATAACTATTCTTAAAGAGCTGTACTAAAAGTCTCTGTCCTCAAAATTAGAAGTGATCTTTTAGACCAAATCTACTTAAAATGTAGTCTGTGACCTTGTGCCATCCTGTGACACTTTTGCTTCCAGACTGTGTTAAGTATGGAAATAGAGAGTGTTTAGAAACTTTCATAGCTATTTGATAAAATCTGGTGATTCTCAGAGTGAAAATTAACATTGATCTTACATTTTTTGGTCTTTTTTAATACTTCATTTTTCTAGTAATTTATTTTACTGTATTTTTAAAAAGCATTGGTTAGTGACATATTTTAAAATAAATCTATCCTTCAGGCCAGGTGCAGTGGCTTACACCTGTAATCTCAGCACTCTGGGAGGCCGAGGCAGGAAGATTGCTTTAGGCCAGGAGTTCAAGACGAGCCTGGTCAATGCTGTGAGACCTCACCTCTACTAAAAATGTAAAAATAATAGCCAGGTGTGGTGCTGCATGCCTATATAGTCCCAGCTACTGGTGAGGCTGAGAGGGGAGGATTGCTTGATTCCAGGAGGTCAAGGCTGCAGTGAACCATGATAACGCCTCTGCATTTCAGCTTAGGTGAAGGAGTAAGATTGTATCTCTAATATATATATACACACACACACACACACACATATTACCACTTTGAGTATAACAAACAATGTTTTAGACCCTTGTATTGTAAAGAAGCATTGGAAGTTTAGAGTATAGCATTGACAATATTTTAACTCCTTTTATTGATTTACTTCAGATAAAATAGATTATAGTTACATAAGAAGGGCCCATCTCTTCAATCTCAGAGAAACATAGGACAGTATCAAGCTTGGCCTATGAGTGTGGATCTATCTTTATTTGATATTCAGAGAAATGGAAGAAGGAGGTGGAAGGGAATAAAGGTAATTTACTAATACTAATCTATTTCAATATGTGTGACTTTCATTTTTCTTTACTGAGATGCATCCATCCCCCCAAATTTGTTTATATTAGACAATCACATTAGCTTCAGTTTTGGTATTAAAATAAAAGTAAAGAAAGAAAAATATTATAAAATTAAAATTAATAAAGAAGGAAAATAGAATAATGAGAAAATGTACACTGGAGAAAGTTACTAATATGGATAAATTTTAAAAATTAAGACAAAAGAAAACAATCTCTTTGGAAGCAATAGATGTAAGTTATTAAGTCCGTCAATATACCATGCAAATTGTGATCCAATATAACTTAATTGCTCTCTGGACAGCTGGAAATGGTAGTAATATGCAGGAAAATCAGACATCATGGTTTAATTCAAAAAGCCTCTACCTGTGTTTATTTTCTGTTGCTTGGAAATTTGTCTTTAGTATGTATTCTAAAAGTGGACATTAAACATAAACATAAATAGGACTGTAGCAGGAGGAAACGTGAAGTGAAAGAGAGAGAGAGAGAGATCCTTTAGGGATGCACTGGAGGAACAAACCCTAAGGGATATTGGATAAGATTTTTTTTTTTTTTTTTTTTTTTTTTTTTTTTTTTTCCTGAGACAGGATCACCCAAGTTGGAGTGCAGTGGCATGATCATGGCTCACTGCAGCCTTGACCTCCTGGGCTCAAGTGATCCTCTCACCTCATCTTCCCAGGGAGCTGGGACCACAGGCATGTGCCAGCATGCCTGGCTAATTTTTTGGCATTTTTTTTTTGCAGGGACAGGGTTTCAGCATGTTGCCCAGGGTGGTCTCAAACTCCTGAGCTCAAGTTATCTACCTGCCTAGGTCTCCGAAAATGCGGGGATTACAGGTGCAAGCCAACCGTACCTGGCCTGGAAGAGAAAAGTTGATGATAAAAGGAAAGTTCTGTTTTTGTTACCTCCTTTTATGTAACAATTTACCCAAAATCTTACTAGATTAAAATAATATCTGTTTATTATCTCAGAGTTTCCATGGGTCAGAAATCCAGGTAAAGCTAAGCTGGGACCTCTGCATCACAGTTTCTTATTAGGCTGCAATTAAGGTATTGGCACAGGATGGACATTTTGTTCAAAACCATACATTTTTAAAATTTTTATGGATACATGCTACTTGCACATATTTATGAGGTACATGTAATATTTTGGTATAAGTGTACAATGTGCAATAATCGAATTCGGGTAATTGGGATACCCATCCTCTTAAACAATTATCGTTTCTTTGTGTTAGGAACATTCCAATTTCCTTCTTTTTGTTCTTTTGAAATATACAATAAATTACTGCTAATCATAGTCACTCTATTGTGCTACTAAATCCTAGATCTTATTCCTCTTATTTAAATGTATATTTTTTACCCATAAACTAACCCCTCTCTATTCCCACCACCCCCACCCCCACCCCCTGCACTACCCTTTCCAGCCTCTAGTAACCGTTACTCTACTCTCTATCTCCATGAGACCAATTTTCTATTAATTTCCACTTGTGAGTGAGAACATGCACCATTTGTCTTTCTGTACCTGGCTTATTTCATTTAACATGATGTCCTCCAGTTTCTTTCTTTCTTTTTTTTTTTTTTTTTTGAGATGGAGTTTCACTCTGTTGCCCAGGCTGGAGTGCAGTGGCGCAGTCTCAGCTCACTGCAAGCTCTGCCTCCCAGGTTCACACCATTCTCCTGCCTCAGCCTCCCGAGTAGGTGGGACTACAGGCGCCCGCCACCACACCTGGCTAATATTTTTGTATTTTTAGTAGAGAGGGAGTTTCACCGTGTTTGCCAGGATGGTCTCGATCTCCTGACCTCGTGATCCGCCCACCTCGGCCTCCCAAAATGCTGGGATGACTGGCTTAAGCCACCGTGCCCGGCCTCCAGTTTCATCCATGATTTTACAAATGACAGGACTTCGTTCTCTTTAATGACTAAAAAATACTCCACTGTGCACATGTACTAAATTTTATTTATTCATTCATCCATTGGTGAACACTTTAGGTGATTTCCATAGTTTGTCTATTGTAAACAGTGCTGTCATAAACATGGGTGTGTAAATAGCTCTTTGATATACTGATTTTCTTTTATAATTAACCAGCAGTAGTTCTATATTTAATTTCTGAGGAAATTCCATACTTTTTATCACAGTGTACTAATTTACATTCTCCCACACAATGTATGAGCATTTTTTCTCTGCATCTTCTCCAACATCCAGTATTTTTCATCTTTTTGATAAAACTCATTTTAACTGGAGTGAGATGGTATCTCATTGCATTGAAATAGATTTGATTTTCACTCCCCTATGTTACCTCGTGATGTTGAGTCTTTTTCACGTGTCTGTCGGTCATTTGTATATATCCTTTGAGAAATGTCTATTCAGATCTTTTGCTTGTTTTTAACTGAATTTTTTGTTTTTGTTTTTGCTATTGAGTTGTTTGAGTTTCCTATATAAACTGGTTATCAAAACCAGGCATTTCAGATACTATAGCAACTCAACTCTCATTTCCCCCTTAAGACGTGTATGCTTTTGCTGTTGTTGTTTATATGTTTGTTTGTTTAACGACTTCCCTGGATTTCAGTTCTCATGATGTATGGCCACAGATGTGTTTGTTCAGCTTATCTTGCCCTCATTTTTATTTTTTAATCTGGCTACCCTAGGGGTCACTCTGTGTCTTTTATGGCTCTGCGATCAATGATTAGGGCAGTTGTGCTCGAACACATTGATTCCATAAGGTTTCCACCTTTTGCTGAAAGGCTTTCTCTGAGGAACACATTCAAAATTCAGCCAGTTCTCAAATACACCCTGACTTCTCCTTTCTGCTGGGCCAAAGCTGGCTTTCCTTACATGCATGTTTATTTATCCAGTCTCTCAGGGAGATATTAAGAGCTTATCAGACCCTTCTGTCTCTCATTTCTAGGTTCTCTCCACTCATTCTATGGGTTATTCGCAGCTCTGTAACCATAAGCTAACAGAGGCACAAGCTTCCCTGTTTATTTCCTCCAAAAATTGCTACTTTAGTAATATGAATATGGTTTTATATTTCCTGTTCAAAAAAGTCAGCCCACTCTGGCAACATGCCTACTGGTTTTGAGTTGTCACTTCAGCTGAAATAGGCAAGGAGGAGGAAAGCATTCCCAGGAAGGAAAGCTGCAGATCCCACTGCCCTTATTAGGCTTCCAGTGGGTTTCTTATGAATAAATGCTTCTCCATTAGTTGTTTCTGTTCGCTTGATTTCCAGAGGCCTGAAATGGTTATTTTTGACATGTTTCCTACTTTTATGTGACTAGGTTAATTTGATCATAGGAGGAGAGTGGCTTTCATCGTTCTTATTTGATTCTACAAGGAATACATAATCACAGATATTTATAATTACATAGCATTTACATGCATCCTGAGTAACACTGAAGTATTTAATAAATAGCTGCTGATGAGGGTGGGGCTGAGAGAGTTATGGCTAACCTACAGGTGAGCATATACACATCAGAGAAAATAATCAGGGCATGATTCAAAGAACAGGGACTCTGAAAGGGATCTCAAACAACCTAACACTTTTGGTTACTATTCTTTGGTAAACTTCATTTTTTAATTCCAGGTGACCATCTCCTAACCCTGCCTAATTTCAGGATACAGGGCTAAAGTCTCTGTAGCTAATGAAAGTGCTTTTCAAATACACCTACATACAAAGCCTCCACTCTATTTGATTCATTTTCAGCCAAACTGTAAAGTTCAAATGTTGAAACACCAGTGAAAGAGGCCATAAAATGAATCTGATGAGAAGGTGCTTAGTTGATGGGGAAAGGTAGAAAAAAGATACATCACAGTTTGGAGGTCTAAGATGAAGTAGTTAAGACAATGGACTTGAGCCTTAAAGGACCTATGCTTATATTCACCACTTGGAAGCTGCATCATATTGAGACATGTAGTTAACTTCCCTGAGTCTCTCTTTTTTTTTTTTTTTTTTTCATAGAAACTTGGAATAATAGTATGTATTTGATAGGGTCTTTGTAAAGATTAAATGAGTAAGTTTTTGTAAGGTACTCACCTGTACCATGTTAAGACGTCAATGTGTAAAAACTATTATTCACAAGGTTTATTTAGTGGTCTATGCCTCGTTCTTTATTAGGTTGTTACAGTCTTGGTGAGGAAGGACTGTGTCATTTGGGAAATCCTGTAGCATTGATGAACACTTGAGACATGGAGAAAGCTCAGAGAGTAGACAGAATGCCTGAATTCTTGATTGAAACATTTCCCTCTAGAAATTCACATGCTGAAAACACCCATAACATTTAGCATTTATTCAAATCCTCCGAGAGGATGACAATGCTTTTAGCATAGTGGAATCTTGAGACCTGTTTGTCAAAGTACATCATTGAGATGTAAGGAATTGAATAAACTAGCTTCTTGCTGTGGGTAGTAATAGAGGATATAGAAAGAGAGAAAGATGAGACCTACAAGTAATGTAGCTCTTATTCTGACCAACTATCACAAATCGTTTTTTTTAAATAAATACATGTCTGGAGTATGTATCTGTGTGTGTGTGTGTGTGTGTGTGTGTGTGTGTTTCTTGAAGTGTTTCTGCTGAAAAGTATCATGGATATTTTGTTACTTCATCCCCACAACATGAATAATTTAATTTGGGTGCTTTGTAGTAATTTTTACTGCCTCTGAAATACAGCTATAATTCTAAAAAATATATATTATTATGATATATGAAGCCTTTGGTTTTCCTTCTTCACTTCCTCACTAACACTTCTGTACTCTCATGTAATGGGCAAGCTGATGGATATTAAAACTGCTATCTTTCAAATATAAAATAATATTTGCATCCAGTCATCCCTCTGTGTTTGTCAGGGATTGATCCCAGGATCCCTGCAGATAACAAAATTCGGTTACCTTCAAGTTCCTTAAATAAGATGGCATAGTATTTGCATATAACTTTTGCACATCTTCACATATACCTGAAACCATTTCTAGATTACTTATAATACCTAGTACAATGTAAATGATATGCAAATAGTTGTCAGACTATATTATTTTTATTTGTATTATTTTTATATTGTTATTTTTATTGTTTTTCATATAGCTTTGATCCACATTTGGTTGAATCCATGTATGTTGAACCAGTGGATGTGGAGGGCCAACTGTATTTAGTTCTTGGCTTTCATTTTTGATATAGCTTTAGAATCACAATTTTTTTTTTTTTTTTTTTTTTTTTTGAGACGGAGTCTTGCTCTGCCACCCAGGCTGGAGTGCAGTGGCCGGATCTCAGCTCACTACAAGCTCCGCCTCCCGGGTTTACGCCATTCTCCTGCCTCAGCCTCCCGAGTAGCTGGGACTACAGGCACCCGCCTCGTCGCCCGGCTAGTTTTTTGTATTTTTAAGTAGAGACAGGGTTTCACCGTATTAGCCAGGATGGTCTCGATCTCCTGACCTCGTGATCCGTCCGTCTCGGCCCCCCAAAGTGCTGGGATTACAGGCTTGAGCCACCGCGCCCGGCTAGAATCACAAATGTTATTGATGTTGGCTTATCTTTTTCTGCTTTAAGCTAATTGCTTAGAATTAATCTTCTTTCTCATAGTGTCAATGAACAGTCTTCTAAGGCACATTTAAACTATTCATTGACTTAAGCTTATGTTTTACTTTGCTTCCGACTTTCATCAATATTCAGCAAAAGAGTTGTAGTGAAATATGTATTATTTTAGTTATCAAATACCCAATATTCCTTCTTATTTTACAGAAAGTCTCCATTGTTTGTAGTATTAGTGGGATATATTGTCTTACCTCCCACAGTAGAAATCAAAGATGGGTGTTTTTGATCTCTCCACTGCCAGACAAAGAAGCATTTGATCCTTGCCTAACCAGCCGACTAGACATTTGCTTCAAGGCCTTTGAATCCAGAGCACGCACCACAGAGGTGAGTTAATGGCTGAAATGTATTTTCTACTGCTGTGGAGTCACACACAGAAGCAGCAGTGAAATCCTGGCTCAACTGCTTTTGTTGCCAAGCTCTAGAATCCCTAGATCCTTATTTTCCAAGCCTCCCACCAATATTAGCTTCTTACGATAAATCTCCTTTTTATCTTACATAGCCAGAGCCTGATTCTGTTGAAAAAAAAAAAAAGCAAAAATCCTGAATAACAAAAGTGCTCTCAAAACTATTATCCTGTGTTCACTAAAAACATTGTCTAATTCATAATACTGCTGTGTAGCTTCATACATTCATTCACACACGCATCTTTACAATTTGATTCTTTCATTTATTATCACTATGATTTGGTATAAAGTACATAGATTTTGCTATCAGGCCAACTGGGTTCAAATTTCAACTTCAACATTTGGTATGTAATCTTGAGTAATATGTGATATAAACAAAAAATCCAGTTTAAAACTCAGTGCATAGAAGACAGATCAATTAATTCAATATCAGAAAATGCATTATTAGCTTTGCCTCTAAGCAACTTTATAATCTTGGGTAAATAACAAGCTCTAGTCTTATTGACCTAATCTAAAAAGAAAATGTTGTTCAGTATTGTTTCTAGTTCTAAGATTCTATAATTCACACAAAATTCAGTTTCACGTTTCAAAACTGATCGCATTTTACAATCTCTCCCTGTGTGTGTTTGTGTGTTTGCAGGCACTAGGTATTATATAAAATTAGCCCTTTCCTTTTTAAACAAAATATATATATATATATTAATTTTTGTTATATATTGATAAATTGTGGTTGTATATATTAATGGGGTAGAAAGCATTGTTATGATTTTTAATACAAAGTGGAATTATTAAATTAAGCTAATGAAGATACCCGTCACTTCAACTATTTAACACTTTTTGTGATAAGAACATTTGAAGTTTACTCTCTGTGGTATTGAACTGCACAGTACTCAATTATTAGCTATATTTTATGCCAGTCTGTTGGTCTTAGAAAAATGTCACCATCATGGCATTTTATGTGAGAAATAATCAGCTTAGCTGGTCCACAGACCTTGTGTGTTCTGGGTGTGCCAACCACACCTGACACAGCTATCCCACACGCCGCTCTTCTGCCTAGACCTCTCTATTTTCCTTTCACTTTGTCCGGACTTAACTTGTCTTTAACTGAGTCTTTAATATGTCAGTTTCCATTTTTATTTCCTTTGGTAAACTTTCCTAAACCTCTCTCACCTTCTACCCCTAACCTTGATTGGTTTTCTCACGACAGGCATTTACCACATGCTCTACTTCTGTGTAGCATTCATTACAATTGTAACTTAAGAATGATTATTATTATTTAATTAAGCTTCATGATAGCAGAATCTTGGTTTTAATTATCTCCTGAGTACCTCGCATTGTGCAAAGCCCACAGTGGGTACACAATAGATAACTGTTGAATTTGAGGAATGAAAGTTACTACCAAAATGCAAGCCTGCGTGTTTGATTCCAACTTCTGGCTCTCTCTACTCAACTATGCTGACCAGATAAAAGGGCTTAAGCTTCAGAACTGTATCATGTGCAATAAAGCCTTTAGAAGATTTGCCATGGATCACAGTGTCTTTCTTTTCCTAATGTCCTGGGAGTCACATGTTTTATTGGTCAGCCTCTCAACCCGTAGCTGACTTCACTGTTCATTCAGGGTCCAGCTCCTCCATCTTTCAGTGATTTGCATAGGCTATAATGGCTTTGTCTTGGATAATTAGTGACAAGATAACATTTAAGGACATCCTAGGGTTATAAGCCAACACATGGGAGCGATTCCAGAGTCTATCACTCTAATTAAAGGAATATTTCTCTAAGGGTACTATTTACAATTTCCAGCAACTGATGGTAACATTGGCACTCACACTAGAGTTTGTGAATAAAGTTAAAAATGAAAGCCAGTATAAATCATCCCTCTATGAGAAAACAAATAGCATTGTCAGGCAAATAAAGGGTGCATTTGTAAGTGATTTAAAGTGCCAAATAATTTGTAAGGTTCTCAACTCTTCATAAACTGGAGGCCTAATATTTTGCAGGTACTTAGTCAATGCTACTGAATTGTAGATTCACTGAAATAGTTATTCTTAAGAGAGCCATTTATCTGCTGTCTAGCTATTATTGATACTCAAGGCTTATAGAAAGAGCATGAATTTAATTCAAAATATTGAAAGAGAAGAAATATCCATGTGATTATCAAAGAAACAAAGTTCAAGATACACAAAAAAGTGGTGATTAAAGAGTATTAAACAATTCTAACCTCCATGGATACAATGGTACATTCAGGTGACTAAGACAGAGATAGTGAAGTGCCTGATACACATTGTATCTGTGCTGCTTCATTCATTAAAATGCGATGAATGAAGGTTCACTCATACTTGGGATGGCTGGAAGGTTCACTGTCATTGTTCCATATTTCTCTCCACCAAATATAAACGATGACAGTGAAAATGGAAAAAAAAATAGTAATAAAAACACAGCTACATCCAAACACAAGATGAATCTTGGTGATGCATAAATGCAGAGCTGAAGGGTGCAACCTGCTTGTCTGCAGGCCTGAAACTTGCAAAGACAGCTAGGGTTAGACCACGCTCGGTATTGGGAGCAAAGATATTCACTTCAGAGGAAAAGATAGGTCAAGTCTCACTATGTTTATGGCTAGAACTGGATTAAGTCAAGAGAAGAATTTGAGTTGAGTTGGATCACCAAATGTGATAGTGCCAATATTCCACCTTCTGGCTCTTTGTGGATGTCTCTCTGACACCTATTTGTTGTTATATTCTTACCCTTTTCTCTCTTTGTCACAATTCTTTCTCTTACTCTGCCAGTCTTTTCCCCATATCTAAGTCCCTTTTTCTCTTTCTCACAAAGTTTCTCACATTTGCTCAAAGAAACACTAAGAAAACATTGCTAAGAAAATATTTGCTAGAGAAAACACTATTACCTGACCAAGGAAAACTGAAAATAGAACTAATGACAATAAAAGAATACATCAGGATTGATGAATTGAAACAATTGATTTTGGTCAAAAAACTGATTAATAAATTAAATTTTAATTAGCAATGTAATTGAGAAAGTAATAGTACTAATAAGAAAATCAGCAAAATAAAAATAAATTGAAATATTTTCACTGTGGTATACAGAAAATCAATCAAGGAAATAAAATGGACTAAAGGGATCTTTTGTAAAAAAAAAAAAAAAAAAAAAAAAAACCTCTAGATGACATTTATTTGCATTTACATTATTTGGAATTTTTTTCTTTTTTCTTTTTTTTGAGACAGAGTCTCACTCTGTCACCTAGACATCTAGAATGCAGTGGTGCGATCTCAGCTCACTGCAACCTCTGTCTCCTGGGTTCAAGGAATGCTGACACCTCAGCCCCCAGAATAGCTGGGACTATGGAACTACAGGCACATGCCAACATGCCTGGCTAATTTTTGTACTTTTAGTAAAAACAGGGTTCCACCATGTTGTCCAGGCTGGTCTTGAACTCCTGGTCTCAAGTGATCAGCCTGCCTCAGCCTCCCAAATTGCTGGGATTACAGGTGTGAGCCACTGTGCCTGGCCTTATGTTATTTGAAATGTTTTGTTCTAACTAGTCTCTGAGTTAAAACATTTGCAGCATTCAAATTCGTCAAAATTATTCAAAACTTATTTTAGAAGTCACTTTAATGATCTCTGAAACGTTTTTATTTGCAATGCCTTCAGTTTTTCTATTTCTCACTAGTCCAATAAAAAGCTTCTCATAAGCTATAGAAGAAACACTCCTTGGTAGATCAGTACATTTTATAAGCTAAGACATTTTTAAACTTTCACAGCTTAGTGGTGGGGGACTTGAACACAGCCTGATCTTCAAGGAAATCAGGAACATATGGGATTTTACAGTGAGGTTTGCAAACTTAGGTTGCCATAGATTCAACAAAAAACTGTCTGTAAAAGAGAAAGTAGCTCACTATAGAAAAAAAAAAAAGGTTAGCTAACTTCATTCCTATTTGAAACACTGATATATATATATATTTTTTTTTATCAGATCACAGTTGTCTCTTATTTTGTCTGAAAATGTTCACCCCCAATAGAGTAAATGAGAGTGTTTCAGCCTTGTAAAGATGCACAGGTGTTCATGCCAGCATTAGTTTCCCCTGCTGGCGAGATCCAAGGTGCATGATTCAGTCAAACCATCACCAAGGCCCAGCTGTGATTATGTAGAAGAAACACATGCCTGGGAGGTCTGGGTTCTTCTCATGTATTTACAGAAAGCAAAAAGTGTTTTTTGCTTTCAACTGAGGAACAAAATTTCCAACTATTTACCCAGGAAGTAACTGAGTAGATGTTGCGCTGGTTCTTGGGAAAACCAGAAATAGACTTACCTGGAAAGAAATGCCAGTCATTTTTTCCACTCCATGCCAAAAGTTAATGTATCAGTCAGGGTTCTCTAGAGGGACAGAATGAATAGGATAGATGTATACATAAAGCGGAGTTTATTAAGTAGTATTAACTCACATGGTCACAGGGTAAGGTCCCGCAATAGCCCATCTGCAAGATGAGGGGCAAGGAAGCCCGTCTGAGTCTCAAAGCTGAAGACCATGGAGTCCGATGTTCGAGGGCCAGAAGCATCCAGCATGAGAGAAAGATATAGGCTTGGAGGCTAGGCCATTCTAGTGTTTTCATGTTCTTCTGCCTGCTTTTATGCTGGCCATACTAGCAGCTGATTAGACTGTGACCATACAGATTGAGGGTGGGTCTGCCTTTCCCAGTCCACTGACAAAAATGTTAATCTCCTTTGGCAACACCCTCACAGACACACACAGGAACAATACTTTGCATACATCAGTCCAATCAAGTTGACACTCAATATGAACCATCACAGTTAATGTACAGGCATAACCAACTCAAAACATCTTCTTTTCTTTCTTTTTTTGTTTTGACAGAGTCTCACTCTTGTCATCCAGGCTGGAGTGCAGTGGTATGATCTCGGCTCACTGCAACTTCTGCCTTCCGGGTTTAAGCAATTCTCCTGCCTCAGCCTCCTGAGTAGCTGGGATTACAGGCACCTGCCACCGTGCCTGGCTAATTTTTGTACTTTTAGTAGAGACAGGGTTTCGCCATGTTGGCCAGGCTAGTCTCGAACTCCTGATCTCAGGTGACCCGCCCACCTCGGCCTCCCAAAGTGTGGATTACAGGTGTGAGCCACTGCACCCAGCCCCAAAACATCTTCTTTTATACTTTACTTGAGACAAAAAAAAAAAAAAAAAAAAAACAGCCTTGCTGAAAGTGAGTATGTTCTAAGGCGTTACTCCTTTGGAATGTCTGTCTAGTCTTGCTAACTCACTCCTCTTCATGGGAGTCTCTTTCCACCCTTTTTTCCCTCCTATATCCAACTGGTATCAATATATGTAACTGAATCCTTGTTTTTGTACACACATAGAAGGAAACTTCTGGATAAACATACCTTGTGCAAGGTTGTTACTACTGAAGTTGTTATTTAGGCAAGGATTGTATTTATACTAGTGTTATGCTTGTAAGCAAGGTCATTACACACTCATGATGGGCCAGAACATCTCAATATGGTGAGATATTTTCATACGGTGAAGCATTATTATAAGGAATATTAAATCAACTGTGATAGTAGGTGTATAGATGAATATGAATGAACCTTCCAGAAAGGATTAGTGGATGTCTTCATGTATTTGGATAACTAGCTCGTCGACATAAATAAGTATTTACTTTAAAAACAAAAGTTTGTTATCATTGGACATATTTTAGAAAGAAACACAGATCATATCCTTGTTATGTTCGCATCTTCTGTAAATAGAAACTATTTTGACTCCAAGCACATTAGTATTCTCAGTATTTGTTATATGGCTAGAAGATTTATCAACCATGACGACATCTGGTTTCAAGAAACAGAAAACCTGAAAAACTATGCCCTAAACAAGCAGCAGGTTTGTTTTATTCCTCGCAAAGAAAAAAGTCCAGAAAGAGGTGGTCCAGGGCTGGTTTCCTGGTTCCCTGGTTCCATGACAGGACCTAAACATCTTCTACTGTATTTTGCTGCCACACTAGCCTTAGTAGGAGTTTTCAGCTTTATGCTTGCATCAACCAAAATTAAGGCTGTTGAGGCAGAAGTAGTTTGAGAAAGGTTTATTGGAAGCCAAATGTGAGACTCACCCTGGAAAACACACTATCAGGAGAACCCGCTCTCGATTTTTAACGTGGGTTCTTTTCTATTTCCTAAGAGTCTCGGTTGCCATTGAGAAATAAAGGAAAAGAGCACAAGAGAGAGTCCGAGAGTCCGGGGGAGACATCACATGTCGGCAGGATCCATGATGTTACCCCAGCCCTAAAACCAGCAAGTTTTTATTAGCAATTTTCAAACGGGGAGGGAGTGCATGAATAGGGTGTGGGTCACAGAGATCAGATACTTCACAAGGTAATAAAATATCACAAAGCAAATGGAGGCAGGAAGAGATCACAGGACCACCGGATGAGGCGAAATTAAAATTGCTAATGAAGTTTCCGCAGGCATGAGCGTTGATAACATCTTATCAGGAAACAGGGTTTGAGAGCAGATAACCTGTCTCACCAAAATTTATCAGGTGGGAATTTTCCTTGTCCTAAGAAGCCTGGGAGCGCTACAGGAGACTGGGGCTTATTTCATCCCTTAGACTTCGACCATAAAAGACAGCACACGCTTCCAAAGGGGCTGTTTATAGGCCTGCCTTCAGGGCGTATTCTCTTTCTCAGGGATGTTCCTTGCTGAGAAAAAGAATTCAGTGATATTTCTCCTATTTGCTTATGAAAGAGGAGGAATAGAACTCTGTTCCCTCCGCTCACCGGCGGCCAGTTCAAAGTTACCTCTCTTGTTCCCTGAACATCCCTGTTATCCTGTTCTTTTTTTTTTTTGAGACGGAGTCTCGCTCTGCCGCCCAGGCTGGAGTGCAGTGGCCTGGTCTCAGCTCACTGCAAGCTCCGCCTCCTGGGTTTACGCCATTCTCCTGCCTCGGCCTCCCAAGCAGCTGGGACTACAGGCGCCCGCCACGTCGCCCGGCTAGTTTTTTGTATTTTTTAGTAGAGACGGGGTTTCACCATGTTAGCCAGGATGGTCTCGGTCTCCTGACCTCGTGATCCGCCCATCTCGGCCTCCCAAAGCGCTGGGACTACAGGCTTGAGCCACCGCGCCCCCAGATTTTGTATTGTTCAAACACACATGCTCTACAAACAATTTGTGCAGTTGATACAATCACAGGGTCCTGAGGCGACATTCATCCTCCTCAGTTTACGAAGATGACAGGATTAAGAGATTAAAGTAAAGACAGGCATAGGAAAACACAAGGGTATTGATTGGGGAAGTGATAAGTGTCCATGAAATCTTCACAATTTATGTTCAGAGATTACAGTAACGACAGGTGTAAGAAATTATAAAAGTATCAATTTGGGGAACTAATAAATGTCCATGAAATCTTCACAATTGATGTTCTTCTGCCGCAGCTTTAGCCAGTCCCTCCGTTTGGGGTCCCTGACTTCCCGCCACAACACGCCAACAAAATTGAGTGTGTTCCAGAGTCTGTTACAAGTTGGAAGGCTTTTATGGAAAAGTTTAGAGAAAAGGAAGTGGATTCCTCATGCTGGAGTTGTCCGTTTCATTGGAGAGTATAATACAGAGGTTACAATCCTAGGCTATAGATTACAGCAAAGAGGCTAAAATGTTTTACATGCAAAACAATCAGTAAAACTTCATGAATCAGAAAAACTTTGTGATTCAGAAGTAAGTCAATCTCCTTTTCTTTTCTTTCTTTCTTTCTTTCTTTCTTTTTTTTTTTTTTTTGTATTTTGTTTTTGAGATGGAGTCTCACTCTGTCACCCAGGTGGAGTGCAGTGGCATGATCTCAGCTCACTGCAACCTCCACCTGCCAGGTACAAGCAATTCTACCTCAGCCTCCCAAGTAGCTGGGACTAGAAGTGCGCAACCCCACTCCCAGCTAATTTTTGTATTTTTAGTAGAGATGGGGTTCCACGATGTTGGTCAGGCTGGTCTCAAACTCCTGACCTTGTGATCTGCCTGCCTCGGCCTCCCAAAGTACTGAGATTACAGGTGTGAGCCACTGTGCTCAGCCTGCCAATCTCCTTTTCAATGTCAGTAAGTTATGTCTTACTCAGTATGTCAACTTTGAGGAACTCATGATAATATTTGAGGAATTCATGTTATGATCTTTACTCAGGAATAGGATGTGAGCCAGGAATCATAAAACCTCCCCTGGGCAAGTCACATTCATATATAGATGACTAGTGGGTGGGGGGCAGGCTGGAGAAGCACACTCTTACCCTGGGCAAGTGGATTTGGAAGTCTGCCAAATGTGACCTGCAGATTATCACTTGCAGAATGGCAGCCACGACTGTAAGTCTCATTATCACATTCCAGGCAGGAGGAAGGCTAAAAGAAAACGATAAGGAGAATTGAGGTATGTGCCAGGTGATTTCTCATCTTTATCTGGAATGCAATAACTTTCCCAAAGGCTCTAACCACTATTTCCATTTATATTTCACCTTCCAGAATGGAATCTCATGGCCAACCCTTGCTGTAGGATGGCGTCTAGAAAAATCACGATTGTATTCATACACATTACCTTTTCCCAAATGAAAGAAGAGTAGAATGGCTATAGGAAAGGTAATTATTGGTAACCTTTGGAGAGAGAAGGAACTTTCCATATATAGATGACTAGTGGGTGGGTGGCAGGCTGGAAAAGCACACTTTTACACTGCAGAGAAGGCTCTTCATTTTCTGTTCTTAGGAGCTTAAATTTACCCACCTTTCACAAAAGAGGCCATTTTGTGTGACTGCTGTCACAACTACTTCCCTGTACCTGTTTCTCATTGTTCACCTAGAAAATTATTTGTCATCAAGACTCAGATGAAATGTCATCACATTCACATGGAAGCCTTATGCTGCTCCATCAGAAAAAAAAAAAAAAAATTGTTGAATGTCTACTAGAAATTGAGCTCACTGAAGGCAATAGCTCCACCTTCTTTGTATTTCAACTCTTAGGCTAATGCCTTGGTGGCTTACTTAATTTATATACCATGTGTGGAGTGCGGATATTACACATTTCCAGTTAAGGTGCATGAAGGATTGGCTGTCTCACATAATTTCTTAGGGCTAACTATAAAAAGGATCCAAATATTTTTTGCTAGTTTTGGAACAGTTCAAATACACGGGAGAGTGAGAACCTGTGCTTTGGTGTTGTAAACCATAAAGCAAAATACGCAAAATCAAATGTCCTTTTGGAGAATAAAACCTAATCAAATGTACAGAGAGACTGAGTCCTAGCAATAGGTTAACCAGTGGGTACATGTCACTCCTAAGGACATTCCAATGTGAGGATACTTAACTATTTTGCTGGCCAAAGAAGAATCATTTTTGCTTGAATTTGATCAATGGGCCAATAGTTTAAACATTTGGCAAAGGACAATACCTTAAAACATATTGGTCAAAAATTATAAAATATTTTAACAATATTTATTTATATATTTCTAATTGATAAATAATATTTGCATATATATTATGAGGTACAATGTGATGTTTTGATCTCTGTGTGAATGAGTACATTAAACTAATTAACATATCCATCACTTCATCTAGTTATCCTTTTTTTTTTTTGTATGTGGTAGAATACAAAAAATCAATTCTGTCAGCAATTTTGAAACACACACTAAATTATAATTAACTGTGGTCACCACACAGTGCAATAGATACTAAAACATTTCTCCTGTCTAACTGAAGCTGATCAATATCTCCTTTTTCCCCCATGCATCCCCAAAACCCTCAGCCTCTGGTAAAATCCTTTCTATTCTCTCTTTCTATGAGATTCACTTTTTAGATTCCACATATGAGATTTTATTGTACTTGTTGATATGGTTTAGCTGTGTCCCTACCCAAATCTCATTTTGAATTGTAGCTCCCATAATCGCTGCATGTTGTGGGAGGTAACCTGGGAAGTAATTGAATCATGGGGATGGGTTTTTCCCATGCCGTTTTTGTGATAGTGAAAACTCTCAGGAGAACTGATGGTTTTATAAAGGGTAGTTCCCTTGCACATGCTCTTCTTGCCTACCACCATGTAAAGGGTGCCTTTGCTCCTCCTTTGCCTTTCACCATGATTGTGAGGTCTCATGTGGAACTGTGAATCCATTAGAACTATTTTTATTTATAAATTACCCAGTCTCAGGTATTTCCTCATAGCAGTATGAAAATGGACTAATATGCTTGTCTTTCTGTACCTGGCTTATTTAACTTAGCATAATGTCCTCCAGGTTCATCCATGTTGTTGCAAATGACAGCATTTTCTGCCTTTTTATGGCTTCATTGTGTGGTACACACATTTTCTTTATATATCCATTTCTTTGTTTTTTGAGACAGAGTTTCACTTGTGCTGCCCAGGCTGGAGTTCAGTGGCATGATCTTGGCTCACTGCAACCTCCACCTCCTGGGTTCAAGCAATTCTCCGGCCTCAACCTCCCGAGTAGCTGGGATTACAGGCATGCACCACCAGGTCCATCTGATTTTACATTTTTGGTAAAGAGAGGCTGGTCTCGAACTCCCAACCTCAGGTGATCCACCTATCTCGGCCTCCCAAAGTGGCGGGATTACAGGCATGAGCCTCTGTGCCCGGCCTGTATATCCATTTCTTGATGAATAATTAGGATGTTTCCATATCTTGGCCATCATCAATAAAGGCACAATAAACATAGGAGTGCAAACATCTCTTTAACAAACATATTTCGCTTCCTTTGAATATATAATCAGAAATGAGATTTCTGGATTATATAGAAAATTTTACTTTCAGTTTTTTGAAAAAAATTCACTCTATTTTGCAAAATGGCTGTATAATTTACACCTTTACCAACAATGCACCAAGGTTTCCTTTTTTCCACATCTTCACCAATGCTTTCTAGTTTTGTCTTTTTGAACATAGCCCTTCTAGTATGTGTGAGGTCGTATGTAATTATGGTTTTAATTTGTATTTCTCTGATGATTAACAATGTAGAACATTTAAAAATATATATTCCTTGACAATTTTATTATATGTCTTCTTTTAAGAAATGTCTTTTCGGGTCCTTTGTCAATTTTCTAATCAGCTATTTTCCTGCTATTGAGTTATTTGATTTCCTTGTACATTTTTGGACATTACCTTTGTATGAGTTGTATGATTTGCAAATATTCTCTCTCTCAGTCTATGGGTTGTCTCTTCACTGTGTTGCTTCCTTTGCCATGCATAAGCTTTTTAATTTGCTATAATTCCATTTATGTATTTTTGTCATTGTCGTCTGTGCTTCTGGAGGCCTTTCCGATAAATTATTGCCCAGACCAATGTCATGTAGTGCTTCCGCTATGTTTCCTTTTAGCAGCTTTATAGTTGCAGGTTTTATGTTTACATCTTTAAATGTTTTGTTGGTTTATTTTCACATATAATGTGAGATAAGAGTCCAATTTCATTCTTCTGAATTTGAATATTCATTTGTCCTGACACCATATATTGAAGAGACTGTCCTTTTCCCATTGTGTGTTGCCAGCACTTTTGTCAAAAATCAATTTGTTGAAAACATCTAGATTTATTTCTGGGTTTCTATTCTGTTCCATTTGTCAATATTTCTGTTTTTTTTGCCAGTGCCATGCTGTTTCGATTACAATGACTTTAATATATATTTTTGGATAAGGTAGTATGATGCTTCCAGCTCTGTTCTTTTTGCTCAAGATTGCTTTGGCTACTTGAGGTCTATTTTGGTTTCATACAAATTTTAGCATTTTCTTTTCTATTTCTGTGAAAAATGACACTGGAATTTTGATAGGGGTTACATTCAATCTGCACATTGCTTTGGGTTTTGTACATTTTAAGAATATTAATTATTCTAATCCTCGACCACAAAATATCTTTCTACTTATTTGTGTCTTTAAGGGTTTTTTCATCAATGTTTTGCAGTTTTCAGTATACAGGTCTTTCATCTCCTTGGTTACATTTACTCCTAAGTAATGTTTTTAGTGCTATTTTAAAATGAGATTGTTTCTTTATTTTGTAGATAGTTTGTTGTTAGTGTATAGAAATTCTACTAATTTTTGTATGCTGATTTTGTAACCTGCCTCTTTACTGAATTTTTTTTAACAGTTTTGGCAGGATTTTGGTTGAGTCCTTATGGCTTTCTCTATATAAAATCATGTGATCAGCAAAGAGAGACAATTTGACTTCTTTCTTTTCTGTTTGAGTGTCTTGTATTTTTCTTGCCCAATTTAGCTAGCTGGAACTTACAGTACTATGTTGAAGACTAGTGATTAGAGTGGGCATCCTTTTCTTATTTCTGATCTTAGATGAAAAGCTTTCAACTTTTCACCATTGAGTATAATGTTAATTGTGAACTTGTCATTTATGGTCTTTATTATGTTGAGGTACATTTCTTCTGTATCTGTTTTGTTGAGAAGTTGTATCATGAATGAATGTTAAATTTTCCAAATGACTTTTTTGCATATATTGAGATGCCCATACAGGTTTTGTCTTTTATTTTGCTAATGTGTTGTATCAAGTGTATGAATTATATGTGTTGAATCATCCTTGCATCTCTGGGATATACTTCACTTGATCATGGTGAATGACCACTTTAATGTGCTATTGAATTCAGTTTGATAGTATTTTATTGGAGATTTTTATAATATGCTCATCAGAAACATTGGCCAGTAATTTTCTTTTCTTGTAATGTCCTTCTCTGGCTTTAGTATCAGGGCACTGCTGGCCTGGTATAATTATAATTAGTTTGAAAGTATTCTCTCCTTTTTAATATATGTAAGATGAAGTCTTACCAGTCTCATCTACAACATTGATAGACAATCTCATAAATCATCTATAAAAATATTTATTTTTACTTAATGTAGAATCCTGGTGAAATCTCTAAAAGCAATAATTTGTTTGCAAATCAAATATCTGGGTCAGTGAATTAGCTTATCCACTATAGAGAATTGTTGTATATAAGACAATTAAATTTTGGGGAACATTTTCCAAACAACATGGCATATGATAGAGGTTTAAAAATAATTTTTATGGAATGCATAACTAAATGAAATAATGACTGTGGTGTTTTTAAAAGCAAGGTCAGTCATACACTAACTTTACAGAGCATATGATTTCAAGAGTACTTGTATGTTTATTTACTATATTAATGAGTAAATAAATGCATTTTTAAAAGATTTAACCCTATGATTTGTTATATACTAACTAACCTCACATGAATTCATGATACTTGTGATAGTTTAAACTGTAGCTTCACTTATTTATGTCCCCGGGCAACTATACTCTGTCATGCCTCACTGTGGGTGACTATGCTGTCCTGATCTCTTGACTTTGGCCTCAGCTTTTTTAAAAATCTGCTTTGGTCAGTGGCATGAAGGCAGAAGTGACAATGTTCCAGTTCTGAGTCTATGCCATAAAAGCTTGGTATGTTTCCCCTATTTTTTCTGTACTTCTGATACTTACATAAAAGAAAAATATACAAAAAAGCTTAACTAATATATAGAGATTTGGTCAATTTAAGATAAGTATGTCTTTAAAAAAAAATAGATTTTAATAAAACTCCGGTAACATTAAAAAAAAATTCCATACATAAAGATTGAAACTCTAGCTCCATTAAAGTGCTAATAAAACTTTTAATAATTTTGTTTCCTATTGAAATTTTTTGTGAGGCTTTTTACATGAATCTTATTATTTGACAACCAAGATATTGTGAAAAAAATAATTTTAGAGCATACATAAAAAATTAATGAATTTAATTTATCTTACATTTTTTTCATGCTAAAAATATCAAAGTCCTCTAAATATTCTACATTCTTGCAAGGGAAGGACACTCATTCCTCTAACAAAAAAGAATATTTTTCCATTGACCACTTTTAATCAAAAACAATTTAACTCTCTTGCTCCTGTTCTGGTCATATGAAGTGCTGGCTTCCCCTTCAACTTTCACCACAATTGTAAGTTTCCTGAGGCCTTCTCAGAAGCTGTACAGATGCGTCATGCTTCCTGTACAGCCTGCAAAACCATGAGTCAATTAAACCTCCTTTCTTTATAAATTACCCAGTTTGAGGTATTTCTTCACAGTGATATAAGAACAGACTAATACAGAAAATTGGTACTGAGGAATGGGGCATTGCTATAAAGGTACTTGCAAATGTGGAAGTGACTTTGGACCTGGATAACAGACAGAGAGTGGAATAATTCGGAGGGCTCAGAAGAAGACAGGAAGATTACGGAAGGTTTGGAACTTCCTAATGACTTGTTGAGTGGTTGTGACCAAATTCTGATAGTGGTCTGGACAAGGAAGTCCAGGCTGAGGATGTCTTAAATGGAAATGAAGAACTTATTGGGAACTGGAGCAATGATAACTTTTGTTGTGTCCTAGTGAATAGCCTGGCTGCATTTTGCCCTTGCCCTAGGGAATCTGTGGAACTTTGAATTTGAGAATGATTATTTATAGTATCTGGCAGAAGAAATTTCTAAGCAGGAAAGTATTCAAGACTTGGCCTACCTGCTTCTAAAAGGTTATGTTCATATGCATGAGCAAAAAAAAACCCATAAAACTGAAACTTACATTTAAAGGGGAAGCAAAGCATAAAAGTTTGGAAAATTTGCAGCCCAGGCATGTGGCAGAAAAAAATGCCCATTTTCAGGGGAGGAATTTAAGCAGATTGCAGAAATTTGTATAAGTAAAGAGGAGCCAAGTGCTAATTACCAACACAATGCAGAAAAGGCCTCAAAGGCATTTCAGAAACATTCAAGGAGATCCTCTCATCACAGGCTTGAAGGCCTAGGAGGAAGAATGATTTCATGGGCCAGATCCAGGGCCCTACTGCTCTACACAACCTCTGAACACTGCTCCCTGCATCCTGGACTCCCCAACTACAGCCATGGCTAAAAGGCGCCCAGGTACAATTTGATACACTGCTTCAGAGAGTTCAAGACATAAGCCTTGGCATCTTCCATGTGGTGTTTATCCTATAGGTGCACAGAGTGCAAGAGTTGAAGCTTGGGAGCCTCTGTCTAGATTTGAGAGGATGTATGGAAAAGACTACATGTCCTGACAGAAGCCAGCTGCAGGGGTGGAGCCCTCATGGAGAACCTGTACTAGGGCAGTGAAAAGGGGAAATGTTGAGCTGGAGTCTCCACACACAGTTCCCACTGGGACACTGCCTAGTGGAGTTGTGAGAAAAGGGCCATCATCCTTCAGACCCCAGAATGAGGTGGTTTCACTGGCAGCTTGCACCCTGTGGCTGGAAAAGCTATAGGTACTTAGTGCCAGCCCATGAGAGCAGACACAGGGACTGAACCCTGTATAGCCACAGAAGCGGAGCTGCTGAAGGCTTTGAGAGCCGACCCATTACATCAGTGTGCCCTAGATGTGGGACATGGAGTGAAAGGAGATTATTTTGGAGCTTTCATATTTAATGACTGCCCTGCTGGGTTTTAGAATTGCATGGGGCCTGCAGTTCAGTTCCTTTCTTTTGGCCAATTGCTTTATTTTGGATTAGGAGTATTTATCCAATGCCTATACTCCCATTGTATCTTGGAAGTAACTAATTTTTTAAAAAAATTTTTTGTACGTTTATAGGTGGAAGGCACTTGCCTTGTCTCAGATGAGACTTTGGACTTTTGAGTTAATGACGGAATGAGTTAAGACTTTAGGAGACTGGTCGGGAGGCATGATTGTATTGTGAAATGTGAGAAGGGCATGAGATTTGGGAGGGGTCGGGGCAGAATGATATGGTTTTGATCTGTATTCCTCCTCAAAATCTCATGTTGAATTGTAATTCCCAATGTTGAAGGTTGGGCCTGTAGGAGGTGATTGGATCATGGAGGTGGTCCTTTATAAATGGTTTAGCACCATCTTCTTGGTGCTGTTCTTGTGATAAAGTTTTCATAAGATCTGGTTGTTTAAAAGTGGGTAGCACCTTTCCCTCTCTGCCTTTCTTCTGCTCTTTATGTGAATTTCTGGCTCCCTGTTTACTTTCTGTCATGATTGTAAGTTTTCTGAGACTTCTTCAGAAGCCAAGCAAATGCCAGCATAGTGTGTCTGTACAACCTGTGGAACCATGAGCCAATTAAGCCTCTTTTCTTTATTGAAATATATATATGTATATAATACCTTTTGAGATGGAGTCTTGCTCTGTCACCCTGGCTGGAGTGCAATGACATGATCCCACTCACTGTATGCAACCTCTGCCTCCCGGGTTCAAGCAATTCTTCTGCTTCAGGCTCCTGAGTAGCTGGGGTTACAGGCACCTGCCACCACGCCCAGCTAATGTTTGTATTTTTTAGCAGAGATGGGGTTTCACCATGTTGGTCAGGCTGGTCTCTAACTCCTGACCTCAGGTGATCCACCCACCTCGGCCTCCCAAATTGCTGGAATTACTGGTGTGAGCACTGCACCCAGCCAAAAGAATAATAATTTAAAAGGGAAATGGAATTAGCATTCCATGAGACAAATGCAATACATACATTGTTCATACTTATAAATTAGGAATAAAAGGATAATTAAATGCTAAAATAATTTTAAACATACCAGAAAGGATGCGGTCTCTGTCATGAAGGTGTTAGAAAGAGAAAGGGGTTAAGAATAAACAATTCTGGTTAAGAATACACAATTCTTGGAATTGTCAACCTGTGTTTAGAAGATGGATCATGAAGAAGGTATTAATATTTTGGTACTGGCCTTGGATAAGAAAATCTCTAGTCCAAGAAGTTTGCGATGGTGTGGCATATGTTCTACATCCCCAGATGTTGACAGGGATAAACTTTCAGCTGTTATACCATGTCCCATTGTGTAGAGACAAGATGATTCCAGGCGACGCAAAGATGTAGCCTTAAAGAATGTTGAACCACATAATTGAAGAAGTTATGCTCTCATACTTTTTTTGAAATATAATACCCTGAAAAGAAAATGGAAAAATTCTAGGATTACAACTCTGAATATTTACAGAGTTGTAATCATTGACAATGATAATCGACAAAATCGAGAGCAGTAATATCATCACCTCCTGGTGAGCTTCAGTTTGTTTCTCCTCTCCATCTTTAATTTTTTTTCTCCTTTTCAAAGTTAACCATTCACTTCACTTCTAAAACCACAAATTCACATTTCCTGTTTTTGAATTCCCGGTAGATTCAATTATAAAGTATGCATTTGTGTCTGGCTTCTTTCACACCACATCATGTAGGTCCCTTCAGTTATCTTCTGGCCCAGTCCTCAGACTCTTGCCTGCGATCAAGAGTATTCAGTGAAGAATAATAAAACATTTTTAAAGAAACTGTTTCACAAAGAATTTGTCTAGAATCTTCTGCAGGGATGACTGATCAGCAGTGTTGAAGGAGGTGTGCTTGTGGCACACGTCTGCACATTTGATATAAAAAATGCAGAGCTTTGCTCCAGAAGTGGGTGAGCAACAGAAGCAGTTAGGGTGGTACTAGGACAGGCAAAACAAGAATATTTGCAACTTTGGAGGTATTAACTCTGTAACTGGTGACTTAGGAGAGGTCATCACAGTGAGCCAAAGCCAGAGATGGGAAAGCAGTGTATGCCATGAATCGGTCAGATGGTTGACCTCTTGGGAGTTCTAAGAACTCTCTGGAGGAATTTGAAGGAAATGGAGTTTCTTTCAATCTGATCCACAGAAACATATTATTATTTATTGTTTTTATATTATATATAAATATGTTACATATATTTTACACACATGTGTGTGCACACACACACGGCTGGAACTGCTTTGGAAATAGTTACGTATGCTTTTGAGATTAGGAGATCTAGGGTAAGGGTCTAGCAGTTGAGAACAATAAATGTAAATGCTTTCTCCAAAAAAAAGTGTGTTTTTTTTTAATCTCACAAACTTATGCTTCTGTATTGGTATGCTAATGATGCAAAAAAATGGAATTTTTATTTAATATATATCATACTAATTTTCATGTGCATGCTACCAATATTTTGATAATAAACTTTTAAAGTCACTCCTGTACTTGCTTTATACCTGGGTTATTTAAAACAAAGGTTTAAAAGTGGATAAAAGGCCAGACAAGGTGGCACACACCTGTAACCTCAGCACTTTGGGAGGCTGAGGTCAAGCGTTCGAGATCAGCCTGGCCAACATGGTGAAACCCTGTCTCTACTAAAAATACAAAAATTAGCCCGGTGTGGTGGTACATGCCTGTAGTCCCAGCTACTTGGGAGGCAGAGGTGAGAGAATCGCTTGAACCTGGGAGGCAGAAGTTGCAGTGAGCCAAGATCATGCCACTGCACTCCAGCCTGGATGACAGAGTCAAACTCAGCCTCAGAAAAAACAAAAAGAAGAAAGAAAAAAGGTGGTTAAAAGTATCACAAACTGAACTGATGTCTTTCTATTGTTTCTCACAATATCTTAGCAACTAAGACCACTGAAACTTATTTTTCTGTTGCAAATTTTCTAGCATTGAAAATGGTTTTATATGTAAAGAGAAATATAAGAAAAGAAGTAAAACAGCTTACCATAAGAAAGGGTTTTTTTTTTAACCCAGATTTTGCATTTTCTTGTATCTTTAAAGCTACATAAACTGATCATTACTAAGACAATTCACTTAGAGACTAGATGTTAATAACAAGAGCATTTGCTTAATATTCTTGGTGATTAGGTTTCACATCCTTAAGTTTTTATCGAAAAATACCTTTATTCCCTTAATTTCTCTAAGAACAAAACTAATATGAACAAAGAATGTAAAAAGAAAATTGTGATGGGCTGTTCAAAAAATTGATAAGAAGTCAAACTCACTTCAGAAAAAGAAAGCACAGCAGCAGCAGAACCATTACAAACACTATTCAATTTTAAATTTGATTTTCAAGATTATGCAAGTCAAACCATTTGCCCAAATATGTAACAACCACACACAATAAAACTCATATAGTTATCCTATAGTACCCACATCAGTCCCTTCCACAGACATGCTCCCCAGGTTGCTATAAAACAAAAGACACAAAATAGTTTAAGAAGGGAAAAATTTCAGAGAGATATCTGAAAAACAGCACAGCAATAGATTTTGCTTTTGATTTGCTTTGAAATTAGAGATACGATTTTAAATTATGGAAACTCCATCAAATTGTACCAGAACGGGCAAATGTGTATACACTGAGAAATCTGTACATAGCCTTTGTTGCTCTGGAGGGAAGCTCAAGGAATCCTTACTTTTATGATAGCAAAGAAGCTAAAAATCTTGACCCACAGTCACTTTAACACACAATAGAAGTGTTTGCTGTGGCATGCTCAAAGCTGCACCCTTTGTCCCAGCATAGTTTTGGCAGGTCATTGCTTTCTCAAAAAGTGGCTAGAAAGTATTAAGTTAAATTAATATGATTAAGCTTTGTCTCATATAATTCTCCAACTGTTTCACATCTGTTAATCAGGTCTATCCCTATAGGATTAAATATTCTTGGAAAACAAGACCTACATTTTTTTTGTTGTTTGTTTCTGAGATGGAGTCTGGCTCTGTTGCCCAGGCTGGATAGCAGTGGCACAATCTCGGCTCATGCATCCTCCATGTCCCAGATTCAAGCCATTCTCGTGCCTCAGCCTCCCAAGTAGCTGGAATTACAGGTGCCCGTCACCACGCCTGGCTAATTTTTGTAGTTTTCATAGAGATGAGGTTTTGCCATGTTGGCCAGGCTGTTTGATCTCCCGACCTCAGACAATCTGCCTGTCTCAGCCTCCCAAAGTGCTGGGATTACAGGCGTGAGCCACCATGCCTGGCCAACAAGACCTAAATTTTTAATATTTCTAATTACCTTTGATGAGATACATATAACATACCTAATCTCTCTCTTCTCCTTTGTTTCACAATTTTTCATAATCTGATTACAATATTAGTATTGGTAATTATAGAAAATGAAGAAAGCACAGAACAACAGGGGAAAAAAATATATATATATTGCCTGTAATTTCACTATCCAGAGAAAGCCCCTGTTAACATATGGGGGCAATTTATCCTACTTCCACCCCTACACCTTTGGCACTTCTGAAAAAAGCATAGGCTTAAAAATTCTATTTCTTTGTTGTTTTTATATAATTGGAATCATTCTAACTTTTTCACACACCATTAAATGTTCTTTGTTACCATGATAGTATGGCTCCATAATTATCCATTTGTGGCAGAGTTAGCTAGCTCTTTATTAAAGATTGACGCTACTCTTGCATGGCATACAGACCCAAAAACAACCACATTTTTCAGCCCTTTTAAAATCTAAATTGTGTCATGTGATCGCACTTTGACTAACAAAGTACGTACAAAAATGTTTAGTCCATTTATAGTTTAAGTACATAAGAACTTCTTTCATAAATTTCTACTTTTTCTTATTTCCTTATCTGCCAAATTGACATCAATGCCAAGAGATACCTGGGAAACCACATGTTATGAATGCCAGGGCTCTCATCTGGCTAGATCCCTGAATGACTGCATGGAGTAGATTCCTTTACTCCTGCCTCACTTGCTGTTTATATACTATGTAAGGAAAAAAAAAAAAAAGCTTTCCACTCTGTTAAACCAGTAAAATTTAAGGTTTATTGTTAGAGTAGCAAACATAACCTCAAACAAAACCCTATAATCTATAAATAAGTCATAACTGTTATTGAGTGGTTTTCAAAATTTTATACAGTAATTATGATATTTGGAAATGAATCTTTGTACATATACTACATCTTCAGGACAAATTCATAGAAACTATATTGTTGGGTTTCAGTGAGGGAACACTATGGCTCCTGGTACAGACAGCCCCTGAACTAAATATAAAAGTTAAAAAACAAAAGATTTGAAACAATGTACACTTCAACAAATTGTGTATAAGAATTCCTAGTTCCTTGGATTCTCAATCTTTCACAATCTCCTTCCATTACCATAGGTGAAAAATATTGTTTTTATTTCTTGAATTATACCAGTGGTTATGTATTTTTTCTTTTTGTTCTTCCTTTTCATTATAACTGTGTATGTTTCCCATTTATATTTAGTTATAAGACTAATATCTTTACCATTCATGCCCTGATTCAAACTAGACCAAGACTGCCAATAGGTAAATATAATCACTCATGAGCTTGTGTGTTAGAGTTGCTTTTGTTGCTGTAGAAGATTTAGCATGCCATTAGGAACCTTAGCACCGCTTTTTTTTTTTTTTTTTATGGCCTATTCTTACCATTTCTGGGGTCTACCCATTGGTCTAGACTTGAGTCAAAGTGCTTGATCTCTACCTAGCTCATCTATTGGGATTGAAGTCCTCATCTGAACAGGCCTCTGAGATGATGTTCTGATAATTTGGTACTTCTAACCCATATTTTTAGTAACCCTTTCTAGATACTATGGCATCCACTCCTGGTAATTTACTTTGTTTTCAGTGACTCCTGCATCATTGCAAGTCTAGTCACTACTTGGAGACATCTGGTGTTTTTATATTCATTAATTTATTCATTTATTCTCAAAGTAAATGTTTATGGGGTGCCTCCTATAGTCAGACTTGTAATAAACATTAGTGTTACTTGGGTAAATAAAAACGTATGGTTCCTCCCCTCATAAAGCCTAGAGTCTAGTATATGTGAAAAGAGAAGGAGCAAATAGATAGAGGAACATATGAATAAGAAAACACGTCAGTAAATGTATAATTGTTGAAAACAAAACTAGATAAGTTAAGAGGTTGATTTTATCCAGGCTATTAAATTAGAGTGCCCCCAGATTCAAAGATCAGAGTGTTTCACCAAGGTGGTTTTGCCTTAGATTTTTATCAGGAGAGATAGATAACTTGCAGACAGGGTGGTTTGAAGTCCAGGTTGTTTTGTAGGCAGGGGAAGCTGAAATTAGTTATTTGAACAGGACATGTTTTTCTTTGCGGATGGCTACTTTTAAGACAATTAGTTTAGAATAAACAGTTCTAATCTTAGCGATCAATCATGACCAACAGTTCTGATTTTAGCTAAGCAATCATGAGACAAAAAACAGAAAGTTGACTGAGGATTCTCTGTCTGGCTTATCCACAGAAGAATATGGAATAGTTAAGGAAACTGTCAAGGCCAGTACAGGTGAAATAAGTACAAGGAAGAGAGACAAGAGAAGTCAGGAAAAGGTAGTGAGGTGTTTTTTTTTTTTTTTTTTTTTTTAATTAATTTTTGTTTTGTTTGCTTTTGAGACGGAATCTCACTCTGTCGCCCAGGGCTGGAGTGCAGTGGCATGATCTTGGCTCACTGCAAGCTCCGCCTCCCGGGTTCACGCCATTCTCCTGCTTCAGCCTCTGGAGAAGCTGGGACTACAGGCGCCTGCCACCACGCCTGGCTAATTTTTTGTATTTGTAGTAGAGACGGGATTTCACCGCGTTAACCAGCATTGTCTCGATCTCCTGACCTCGTGATCCGTCCACCTAAGCCTCCCAAAGCGCTGGGATTGCAGGCGTGAGCCAGTGCACCTGGCCCAGTGAGTTTTCACATTATAGTGAGGGCAGTGAGAAGTCACAGAACTATGTTGATGAAAGACGTTGTATGGTCTCAGTGATGTTTAGAAACATCACTATAAGTGCTATTTGGAAAATTAAGTCAGCAGGGGGTACAAAAATAAGAAAAGAGATTGGTGATAAAACTATTATAGCAATCCAGATAAAGAAAGATAATAGCCTGTATTAGGCTGCTATCTATCCATGGGCTAATCAGATGCCTTGCATTTTATTTTCATAGCTGTATTGCTATATTTTTACACCTCTTTGGAGAAGAGAATTTAGAATTTTGTTCATCTCCTCTGTGCACTACACACCTATGAGGCCAGTCTTTAAGGTAAAGCTCCACTGGGCCTCAACTTCTTCGCTTTCACATCAATTATTATGGTCGCACTGTAGCTTGTAGTCACACTGGAGATGGTTCCTACAGTCATCTTTCTGTACCATGTCCCACATCACTCTGCACCTGGATTTTTTTTTTTTTTTTTTGGTAGTATATAAACTTTGTTTATCTCTTTCTCAGTGATGACACTGCCAACAGTCACGGCCCGGCATAAGATAGAGTTATGCATTGGCTATTTACAGTTTATGACAGTGTTTTTTCCTCCAAAAAATATAAGTACAATAACTAAGTAAGCAACAAGGTACTGTCATTTGGGATTTATTACATGTCTTAGCTTAAAAAACTGGTCTTCAACAAATATTCAACAAATCCACCTGAATAAAATAGTCAATTAAATGCTCTAATTTATCAGAAAAAAAATCACTAAATTTCACCTCAAAATCTATTGCATAAGTCTTTTTTAAAAAAACACCCGAAAACATGGCCAGGCGCAGTGGCTCACACCTACAATCCCAACAATTTGGGAGGCTGAGGCAGGCAGATCACCTGAGGTCAGGAGTTCGAGACCAGCCTGACTGACATGGTGAAAACCCATCTCTACTAAAAATACAAAACTTAGGTGGGCATGGTGGCACACACCTGTAGTCCCAGCTACTCAGGAGACTGAGGCAGGAGAATCACTCGAACCCAGGAGGCGGAGGTTGCAGTGAGCTGAGATATTGCCACTGCACTGCAGTCTGGGCAACAGAGTGAGACTCAGTCTCAAAAAAAAAAAAAAAAAAAAAAAAAAAAAATTACCCTAAAATAAATAGGAAAGGTAAGCAGTTCTTGAAAAAGAATGGAAGAAAAGCATATTATGTAAGCCTATAAAGAAGGTTAAGGCATTCAAAATATCTTTTAAACAACATACAATTCTTCTAAACAGAAAATTGCAGAAAATAACTATCCTCATTTCTCCACTGATAAAATCTATTTTAAAAGGAGTCTGCAGCATATCTGTGGGCCAGATTTTTCTTGGTCTTTTGGCTACATGAAGGATCCTGAATGATAACTTCATTCTCAAAGAGTAGCAAGTGTGGACTGTTTTCCCAGCAGCAGTCATCCAATGTCGCTCTTCTTTAAGATGAAGATCGGAGCCATGACACATGCTAACAAAGCACTGGCTGATGGTTGACTCGGAAGATACCACTATGAGGTGAAGTAAACATTAGCTGAGCATCTTCTCTTTCCAAAATTTTCTGAGTCTGATCATCAGGGAACTTCAATACAGTGGTTATAACTTTTGCCATGGTTTTAGTCTCACTATCCATTATGTATTCAAAAAGCACTTTTTTCAAATACTGAAACCCGGTGGATTCTCCAAAGAGTGAGACATCAGTATGGTAGAAATTGCCACCTTTGTAAGGTGTCCCCACAGTTGTTGCATCCATATTCTTTTCATATTTCTTCTAACGGTCTTCTAAATAGTGAACCCGTTCTCTGAACTCTTGGTCTTTCAGTTTTGAATCACTGATTAAAGTCATCTTCTTACAGCTGGTTTATTGTTCTGGTCTTCATTAAGTCTTACACACTGTTCCTGAAATTGTTGCTATGTAAAAGGACTATTTCCATATCACTATTCTTGACCCAAATAGCTTCACTATCCCCCTACTAGCTCTACAGTCAAATCCAAAGTCCTTAAAAACCCCTTCAAAAGACTCAATGTATCTTTATCTTTTTATCAGTTATCTTTAAAAAAAAAAAACCTCTGGATATACATGATTAGTTTACTCACTCATGTCTAAATATTTCCACTTCAAGTTATATGCATATATACACATATGTGTATGTGAGTGTATATATAATATATACATATAAATATATACTTTATATATATACATATACATAAATTAAGATATATACCTTAATTTACTACCAAAATTCCTTCTCCTCAGTTAACAAGATCAAATTTTGTTTAAATTTTATCTTAAATAAATTAAATACGTTAAAATAAAACATGGGAAGCACCAGTTTATTCTAAAAGTATTCTCCTCTAAATCACTTATTATTTTAATCTTATCAATCAAAAGGAGTAGTTACCATTTATTTAGTGATTACTATGTCACAGAATCTATAATAACTTCCCATAACTCTGTATATAGAGAGTTATATAAATAAATCCAACTTAGGTTTATATAAATAACTTAGGTTAATTTAGGTCAATTTATATAAACTTAAGTTGGGTTTATTTATATAACTCTCTATATACAGAGTTATGGGAAGTTATTATAGATTCTGTGACATAGCAATCACTAAATAAATGGTAACTACTGTTTTTAATAAGATTAAAATAATAGGTAATTGATTTAATAATGACTTTGATAATCTTATTTATTTAATAATTGATAAGATTAAAATAAGTAATTTATATAAATTTACTTAGGTTAATTTAACCCATTATGAAGTTATTTATATAGCTACAGTTATATAAATAAGCCCAACTTAGTTTTATATAATTTATATAATTACAGTTATATATAAATTTATATAACTACAGTTATAAAGTTTTACATCTACAGTTATATAAATTATATGTATGTAACCTGTCATTTATATAACTGTAACAATAAGAGAATACCACAACCAATGTCTGTGGCAAAGTCAGGCAACAGATGCTAGCTGTAGTTCCATTTTATAAATGAGAAAACTAATGTTTAGAGAGAGATAAAATAAATTAGCCAAAGCTTTTCAGTTAGTAAGTGTCTGAGCAGAGGTCTGAACCTAGGTATTCTGACTGTGGAGTCCATGCTGTTATTTGCTAATATCACTTCAAAACCAAAGGACTCTGAATGTTTTTGTAATTTTGATATATTAATAACAATATTTTAAGACGTTGTCTCAGTTTAATATTGCATAACTTAGTAAAATTAACTATTTCAAAATTTCTAATGTGATCATGATTATCTAGGCAGAATCAAGTTTGAATTTAGTTGCAGGAAGATAGATAATATCTTGTGGTTTTTTTAGCTTGCTGTAATTTTCACATTGCTTACTGTGAAATAGTGTGCTTGGTAGTGAGACAAAAGTATTTGTTCAATCATTTATGTAAAATAACATATTTGAAAGATAAAATTGCTGTCACATGGATTGGCACATTTGCTAGTTTAGCTTGACTTGAATTGAGTGCAGATTAACTCATTAAGCAATTCTGAACCAGAAACTCTGCTTTCACTAGCACAGAAAAACAAAATCTTACTGTTGAAAAGTTCACACTCCGTTTGGAGGAAAATAGACAAAGGGTATGTGATAAATGCTGGGATCAAGGATCAAGATTCATGCACTATGCTGAGTGCAGAGACAGAAGAGACAGAAAACTGTTCATAATTTTATTAAACTCTGGCTCAGTGAGTTTTAAAACAATGATTTCCCCGAACAGTCACAAGAAACATCGAACACTGTGATGAAGGACACCTGCTAAATGCTGTAGGGAACACCAAGTAGTATTAGCCAGGGACCTGCCCCCATAAAGCTTGAACTCTAGTTGGAGAGAGAATGATGAAAAGTGTAAGATCTTAAAGTGCGAACCCAGAGGACAAACAGATCTCTCTAAGTAGAAGCGATCAGTAAAGTGCTTTAAAAACATAACAGATTCTTTGCTGTCACAAAGCACGTGGAGAATTTAAGAAAGCATTTCTTTCAAAAGATTTGATTGCTAGATCGAAGAAAGAAGTAAAACCATGGCAGCATCTTCAGTGGAGGTGGGACGAGTATAACTGGAGCATGGGACCCTGAAGGGCCATGTCAGGAAATGGGGTTTTAAAAATGGCTTCTGACCATTTTGTGGGAGGCACAAAGGACCACCATGGGTCTGTGAATTGACAAACAAATGGACACAGACTGGAAGGCCAAGGTTATTCCCTGTAGGAATTCAAGTCAGAATTCTGACCACAGGACCTAGATATTTTCCTTGAAAGCTATTCAGCTTTAATTCCTAGGGGCATTGTGATCCATCCATCATTGCTGAGGACCTCTGCGGGTCAAAGCCTTCTGAGTACACCCCTACCTCTGCTGTTCATTAGAATAAATATGCCACTTGCCTCTGGAAATTGAGTGTTGCCACTTTCTTTCTGCTGTCTTGAGATCAGATTTTCCCCTTTGACATCAGCAAGTCCGTTTCATAGTAGCATTTCCAACAGTCACAGCTGGTCTACAGGGAAACTGGTCTACCAGAAAAGTCTGCAGGGCCTTTCAAGAAAACATGCTCCTCTCTCTAAAGTATTGCTGTAGCCTTAGTGAAGGGGGTACCTCTGAACTTTCTCAGGAAGTGGGTATGAAAACCAATAAATCTCAAAAATGTCTATCCCTTAAGCCTTTAGATCTCTTTCCTTACTAAATTGCTGGAAAGTTCTGGGATTTCAGGCTCATTAAGTGTAGGCCACTATTGAATCCAAGTTTTAGTCAGCTATTGACAGACTATTAAGCTCTTCCAGCTGCATAAGTTACACATTAAATGAAACTATTTTGTCTAAACAAAAACAAAAACAAAAACAAAAACAAAAAAACAAGCAAAACAATAACAGCAACAACAAAAAAGAAGAATTGCATGTTTTCCAATTCATATCATATCAACATAAATCATGTCCTTGTCCTCCAAGGCACTGACTTTAGCAGGCATTTCATTACAACTAACCATACATCTGATTTAGATTAATTTGATTAATTATGATGCTACTGCATTTCATAGATTCTACTATTCCAACACTTGATAAAACTATAGAATAGCCTACTAAAGACTCAGTTACAATGCCAGTAGGGAAACAAAAAATGGAGCTCAATATACAGGATGCAAAAATATGTGTGAATCAAAAACCAGTAGATAGTATTTGTTTTGTAGCCAGAATACATGGATCAAGAAATCAAATGGCAATGGCAGAAGTGCCTCCTTTCACTGTTACACTGTCTAATTTATGAAAATTTTGCTTCTTGCTCTTAGAATATTAAGCGTTGTTGATTTGGAGGTTTTGGTTCTCTAGGAAGACAGAGTACCACCAAGGGACACAGCAATTCCACTGAATTGAAAGTTGAGATTGCCACTTGGCCATTATTACCACATTGCGACACTATCTATAGGCAAAGCTGACTGGGATGACTGATTCAAATTACGGTTACACAAAGAGGCAGGAACTCAGGTGATTCTCTGTGATAATACTTAGTGCTTTCATATCCTATGGTAAAAGTGAGTTAAAAACTATAGCAACAACAAAAAACAAAGGCAGAACTACTAAGTCATCCACTGCAGAAATAAAGATTTAGGTCACCTCACAAACAGAAGATCTCAACTATCTGAAATACTGACCAAGGTCAAAGGAAACATGGACTGGTTAGTGAGAGAAAGAAGTTACAAATATCAGCTATGACCTCATGACCATTAAAAAAGCAGAAACTGTAGAAGAAATGAATATATTTGTGTGTATGAAATAATTTATTCATGTTTTTCTCCTTACTGTTAATATTTTATATAAAACTTATGGTTGCTATTAACTTAAAATTGAGTTATTAGGCAACAAAATATTCAGATGGAACTGTGGCTAACATCCAGAGATGAATACAAATGTTGATATTTTGTATCTCCTCATTTTAAGATTTGTTTATAACGAAGAAGTTGCATCTTGTTAAGTGGAAATAGAAAGTCATTTTTGTTGTATGGAAGTTCAAATGTGTAGAAGGATCTAAATGAAGGCCAAGCAGTGGAAGAGGTGGAATGTGATTTTGTTTCTCAGCTTCAAAGACTAGACATACCAAGTATGACTTGTATTACCTACTAGTTGGTGAGCTTGGACCAGTTAACAGTCAATACATCACAGATGATGAGTGCTTGGTTTCAAACCCAGACTACCTGGGTTTGAACCATACTTCCTCCACTTCCCAATTCTGTAACTTATGAGTCAGTGACTTCACCTCTCTACACCTTGTCTGTGAGATGAAGGTAATTACTGTAGCTAATGCATGAGGTTGTAGTAAGGATTAGAGGAAGTAATTTATTAAAGACCTTTAGAAATGTACCTGGACCATAAGAAGTACTCAGTGCATTTTGTTTCTCTTATTGTTGGTTAGCCATGTGAATCTGTGAATCTGGAAACTCACAATACTGTACTACTAACACATATTGGTGAAGCTGTGTGCATTTCCCACTACGGTTTGACTGAGTTCATCTAACCTGTTAGCTGCAATCTGGCAAATCATCTTTCTTCATGGAACCAAATCCACGTGTGCTTAGGATAAAGCATGCACTGTGAACCTTAATTAGTGTCAGTAGTTCACTCTTGGTCTGCAGAAAAGGCAGGTCTTTCATTCAGGGGACATGAACTTACTGTTTTGATTTATTCTGCATATGAAGCATTAGTAAATCAGTAGGGAAAGCATATGAAATACAGGAAGTAATTTGATTTCTTTAAAGTATTACATCTGGATGTGTGACATGAAACTCATAACATGACCCTGGTCTACTGCTGTCAAATTCCTTGCCAAAAATGAAGTCTAGAATGGCTGACCAATCTGGGATCAAAGGGCAAGGCCAAAAGTGTGGGCCAGGGTGCAAATTTGTCTAATGTTGCCAGCAGGGCCATACTTGGGAAGGTCGTGAAAGAAAATATTCCCCAGGGCTATCCCAAGAACATCTCTTTCCTCTGCTTCTCTACTCTTTGTAACCTACCTGCCCCATTTCCACTTTTCATCTCACAAAACTCAAGGAGGAATGTGAGCAAGTGTGTATCTCTCTTAGAAAATTGTTCTCTAAACCTGATCACTTGCTGACCACTCTGATATTGTGAACACCTCTATGTGACCTCACTGTGAACATTCTTATCATAAACTTCAGATTTTTGGAAATACAAATTAAAAAAATTGAGATGGCATTTTTCAACCGTCAAATGTATAAACAATTAAAAAGATTTGTAACTACTAGAATCAGCAACCATGTGGGAAAATGGGCTGTCTTATATATTGCTGACGGGTATGTAGAGCAGCATGAATTATTCTTTTTCTTTTTCTTTTTTTTTTTTTTTTGAGGCGGAGTCTCGCTCTGTCGCCCAGACTGGAGTGCAGTGGCCAGATCTCAGCTCACTGCAAGCTCTGCCTCCCGGGTTTATGCCATTCTCCTGCCTCAGCCTCCGGAGTAGCTGGGACTACAGGCGCCCGCCACCTCGCCCGGCTAGTTTTTGTATTTTTAGTAGAGACGGGGTTTCACCGTGTTAGCCAGGATGGTCTCGATCTCCTGACCTCGTGATCCGCCCGTCTCGGCCTCCCAAAGTGCTGGGATTACAGACTTGAGCCACCGCGCCCGGCCGAATTTTTCAAAGGTTATATGTCAATAAACAAAAATATTTAAATGTGCACAATCTTACACTAAACATTTGCACTTCTAAAATTTGTACTAAAACAAACAAATGAAAAAGAACCAGTACTTAAGAGATTAACTCCAAGAATATTTGTTTTAAAACTTTTTGTGGCAGCAAAAATTGGGAAAATCTATTTTTCCATAAATAAGAAGTATGCAAATACATTCTAGCCATGGAGATTTTGCAGTATTGTAGAGCTATTAAAACAGAAGGGTTCCTGAGAGGGATATGAAAGTTAAGTGAAGAAAGTGAGCTGAAAACGAGAGCATATAGCATGCTACAATTTTATTTAAGGAGGAGTATAAGAAAATAGCTGCATATGCTTTATTCCTTTGTGTATTTAAGTTTAGAAGCACAAAAGAGGCTATATCCATGTGTGTCTTTAGTTTGGGGCCCAGATGGAAAGAGCTTTTGGAGTGATTATCAATTTTTTTATGATTATTATGGTGTTAAGATGTATTATAATGGCCATGCTTTTAACTACAATTTTTTTTTTTTTTTTTTGAGACGGAGTCTCGCTCTGTCGCCCGGGCTGGAGTGCAGTGGCCGGATCTCAGCTCACTGCAAGCTCTGCCTCCCGGGTTTATGCCATTCTCCTGCCTCAGCCTCCGAGTAGCTGGGACTACAGGCGCCCGCCACCTCGCCTGGCTAGTTTTTTTTTGTATTTTTTAGTAGAGACGGGGTTTCACCGTGTTAGCCAGGATGGTCTCGATCTCCTGACCTTGTGATCCGCCCGTCTCAGCCTCCCAAAGTGCTGGGATTACAGGCTTGAGCCACCATGCCCGGCCTTAACTATAATTTTTAAATCCAACAAAATAAATAAATAATTTATCATAACAGATAGAAGAAATTAGGCCGTAAACTTTTCAAATGTCCACATCCAATCAGGAGATAATTAATGTGGAATTTGAACCCAGGGCTACGTGGTCCCAAAACTATCCTAGTTGTTTTACACACATTTCCTTGGGCCTTGTGAAATACACATTCAAGTGAACAGGTGGAATCAGCAATTTTTGGCTGAGAAAGCATTCCCAGTGTCTTCGGAAATTAAACCCCACAGGAAGCAGTTTGTTTCATGTGAGGTTTATCACACCTATTGATAAGAAAATATGCAGAACACACTAAATCTGGTCCTGGCTCTTCTGCAACATTTAACCACAATTAGAAACTTACAACAGTGTCCAAGAATATTGGCACAATACAATGGTAACATTTGGAGCAGCTAAAGGAAAACATTGCCCAGCACTAAGGAGATAAGAGGAAAAGGTACTGCTTTCTC
The DNA here is from genome assembly GCF_002776525.5 of Piliocolobus tephrosceles. Lineage (NCBI taxonomy): Eukaryota > Metazoa > Chordata > Mammalia > Primates > Cercopithecidae > Piliocolobus > Piliocolobus tephrosceles. Next base: position 13,223,935 of record NC_045444.1, on the reverse strand, counting down.
ACACTTCATTTCATTTTACAGAATCTTTTTCTTTTTCTTTTTTTCTTTTTTGGCTTCATTTTGAGGAAAGAAAGAATGGTGCATTTGCAAGGCAGCTCAGCAGGTTGAGTCATGAGTTCTGGTAGGTGCAATACATAAACTGCATCTAAATACACATCTGTCAACCTTCTACATGTGGCGGTTAAAAGGAATGATAACTGGTGAAGTACTGTTTATCTAGTGGTTTGTTTTTTAATGCAAATGATGTCCTGTGGAAAAGGAGGAGTCCATGCAGAATTCATAAGCAGCCTGAGAAGTTGGTGAGAAAAGCAATAAACCTTGTGAAAAGACCTGCAAGACAACATACCCCTGGGGACCTCATCTTTGGAGCATTACTATGCTTTGTGAATTAAATCCTCTGCACAGAGCAGCCGCCTGGTGCTTCAGAGATGACTACCATCATTCCTAGAGGCTGAGGCTTTCTGCATTATCAACCTAGCATCATGGGATCAACCTGTGGAAACCATGAGGCCTTTCTGAGCTCAGAGCCAGAAGAAGTAGGCATGCCCTTTGGGTGAGGGGTGAATGCTAGCATACCAAGGTATTCTCTACTTACGAGAGTCATGGGCTAAATTACGCTTACAGTGATTTTTATGGTCCAGAAAGCACACAGGGCTGGGAAGACATGAAGAAAAGGGGTTGTCACATAAATTATTCTAAAACCATGGTAACTAAATATCAAAGCACTAAATCAAGGGCAGCAGACATCCATAATGAAGTGTTCATGGAACCAGAGTCCAAAAATACAGAGAGGACTATGCAATCCATTGTGGAAACTGCTATACTGTGAATTCAGAATAAGAAAATGAAAGTGGCAAAATAAATCCATCAGGACTGAAGGCCCTCCGGCCCAAATGTAAAATATAAGAGATAGAATTTCATTTTCTCTGTTCCTTTAATCAAGCCAATTCACTTCCTTTTGAATCGTCATTTTATAAATTCATGTAGATATGGGATCAAAAGAAAACTGCAAAAGAAGAAAAGTCCTATCATATAAAAATAAGCTATTGCAGTTTACTTTTTCCTTAAATAATCCAGACATAGTTTATGTTGTTAGTGAGGAAATGAAATTTTTCCAAATTTTTTTGGAAAAATTTCAAAAAATTTTGAAATTTTTTGAGGCCAATATTTTGCCTCACTTAATGACAATTTTTTTAGACAGTGTCTAAATGTCTTTGCTCTTGTCTTTAAGATAAAACTCTAAATGTCAACAAACATGTGTTACAGTCAGGACTTCAATAATTAAGTAACTTTTAGCCTGGTGTCAAACATCATCTGTGTCCACAGTCACGTGTAGTTAGACATAATTTTCATGGTTTTTCTTCCATCAAGCAACTCCTGCCCTTAAAATTATAACACACTCACACATCTCATTTTGTGTTTTAGATTAGTTTTGATTTGATTGAAAGTTCCTCATCCAAACTTTCCAACAGGGAGAATAGCCGGTGTGTCTCCCCTCCCCTCCCCTACCCTCCCCTTCCTTTCCCTTCCCACCTCACACAGGTACATGCACACAATGCAAAAAGAAAGCAGATCGTGAATACCCATTAGTGAACTGGTATTTGGGCAATGAAAGGAAACACGTCCTAGAGCAGGTTTGCGCTTGAATGTATTCATCTTGCAGTCCATGGAGACAATAGGGAGGAAGCTGCTTCTAAGCATGGCGGAAGGGCAACCGAGGGAAAGAGGCTCAAAGTGCTCTCAGGATAGCAGGTCGCACAAAGCTCCTTGTTGTCCCCCTTTGCTTGAGCTGCAAAATGATCAGCAGGATTATCTGTCTGTGTTCAGAGAACACCGCCATCCTCAGGGTTCAGGCCTGGCTGTGGCAGGTCTAATAACACTGAAACGGCCCTTCAAACTGGCTGCTTCCATGCAGAAAAGCACAGAGAAAGGCTAATAGGCCCAGGCATATGGCAGAGATGCTCATTACGACACTAGCCAGAAAGCTGCCTTTATTTCAAAAGTTCTCTTTATCTCAGGGTCAAAACTCCCAGGGTATAAATGAAAAAAATATTCTTTTAAACATTGTTGCCTTTGTCTATGTAAGTGAATCACGACTTTTTCAAGTACAAAATTTTTTAAATTAAAAAGAAAATCATGAATTCTATGATACTAGTTATATTCTACATTGATTCATTGAGCGTATAATGACCAAATAACTATATACATCCAATAATATTTTTAAATAAATGCTGTTAAAATTTATCACAAGAACATCTACGTATATTTAATAAACTGGACAATGTTGTCATGATATACTGTATTTAGTCAGAGTACATATAATGTTCTGGTCTGTTTCAAGTGAAAATCATGAAATAGAAAAGCATATGTAGTAGATGAAATTCTGAACTTTTCTTCATTTTTTTTCCTTTACCGTATCCCTTAACTCCCTAGTCCTTGCTGCCACAGGGTGCCAGCCGTCATCTTGAGGGAGAGAATGTTGGTGGGATGCAGACCGCTGTGAAATTCTTGGGTTCTACGTTTTACTGTTTGACCTTTTCACTATAGAAATACTTCAATACTTACAAAAAGTAGAGCATATGAAAATGACCCTCCTGGAGCCACCACCCAGATTTGGCACCTAGATACACTTGCCAATCTCGTATCTTTCATCCAACATGTTTTTTTCATCTCATTATTTTAAAGCAAATTCAAGATATGTATTTCTTCTGGAAATATTTTTATGGAATGTTTTTATTGTTGTTTTATTGGTTGGTTGGTAATATAAATACAATATTGTTATTGCACCTAACCAAGTTAACAATACTTTCTTAATATTTTCTAACACTCAATCTATATCCAGCTTGCCTAATATTGTCTCAAAATGTTTTTTATGCTGGTTTGTTTAATTCCGGGTCTAAACAAAACCCACATAGTGCATTTAGTGACCTCTTAAGTCTCTTTTAATTTCCAACAATCCTCCTCTTTTAAGATATATATATATATACTGGGCCATTTGACTTGGAGCATTAGTTGCATTTTGGATGTGGCTGATTGCTTCTCTGAGGTATCCTTAACTGGTTCCTCTTTTCCCCGTAACTTCTGTAAACTGGTAGTTAGATTTAGAGACTTGAATAAGTTGAGCTTTTCTTTGCAAGCACAGTTGTACTTCTACTTACATCATACCAGGAATCATGTATAAGTAATGAATCCTTTTTTATCATGCTAAGATTGATTCTTACATATCTGGAAGCAGTAAGACAAGAATGCTTGAAAAAATGCATCAGAAAGGATAGTGTATTTGTTGTCCTCTGTTTGAATTGAGAAGGAAGAGATATTAACAGAGGAAGCTAGAGTTTGCTGGACTGGCATAAAGCTGATTGAATCTTGCCCTCTTCCTCAGGCTGAAGTTACAACAGCATCAAACATAAAAGCCTATGTCAATTCAGATTCTGAGGGTAAAGGTGGTGTACACACTGCTTTCCACATTGAATTCTGAGAAGGCACATCACCCCAGACACAACTATGATTACAAGACAAGTGACCTTCCCTGACTCAACAACCAAAAATTCTGGAAGCCAGCCTGAAGTTCACCCAACTGGAGTGTGGAAGTTAGCAAAGAAAATCCAAACACTGAAGAGAGTATCTAGAAGTCTTCTGATAAGCAGTCTAGAACAAGTGCTTAGAGGACAGAGGGTAGCGACCTCAGCAGATGTTCATATGGAAGAGTGATATCAGCCGAGAACCACAACTCTCTAATTTTACTTCCCAGCAGGTATTCAGTGCATACTAGTTCCTACTTAGAAGGATCATATTTGCCCAAACAAGGTGATACCCATAACGAGGTAAGTTTCCTGTTTTCTCAGTGAGATATTTTGTTGTCGTTGTTTTCAGTTTTGGTCTTTTTGTTTGTTTTTGAGACAGGGTCTGGCTCTGTCACCCAGGCTGGAGTGTAGTGGCACGATCTTGGCTCATTGCAGCCACAACCTCCTAGGCTCAAGGGATCTCACCACCTCAGCCCCCGTGGTAGCTAGGACTACAGCCCTATACCATCAGGCCCAGCTAATTTTTGTATTTTTTGTAGAGATGGGGTTTCAACATGTGTTGAACTCCTGAGTTCAAATGATCCATCTGCCTCAGCCTCTCAAAGTTCTGGGATTACAGGCCTAAGCCACAGTGCCCAGTGAGATCATTTTTTAAAAAATGCATTCTGCTCAGTTTGAACATATAAATATAAATTTTTATGGATATAGAGAAAAGAACTACCAAATATTCACTTATAATAAAGATTAATTCATGAATTATACATGTACATTTATAATCATATGTCATTTTCCATTCTCATATTTCACTAAACCATATATTCAATTCTTTATACACTGCCCTGGATGACCATCTGTGGAAGTCCTACTAGGTGCTGTCTACTCTGTATGTGATTTCTCATTTAACCCACAGAAGAGTTTTCTAAGAAAGGGATTATTAGCTCCCTTTCTCAGTTGACCAAGGGTAGGCTGACAAAGACTGAAAAGGGACTCCAGTGTCACATGAAATAAGGGGTAGGAATGAGATTCCAGTTCTGACTCTCATCACAACATGCCATTTAATCTCAATAGGAGCAAGGTTACCCACAAGGTAACTAAAATTGTTTTAGGATAGCAGAGGAGGGGGGGTAGACATTATAATAGTTTGTGGCCCTGCAAAGATTCACAATACATAAACAAATAGACAGTATACTTGTGGTATTAAAATGTCAAATTCTGGGCAGAAAGAGATTAATAAGGAAACATGTCTGAAAAGCCTCTTCAGAGGACCAATAATGAAAGAAGACTGAGGAACATTGCACATGCCCAGAGCCTTATCTGCTGACAATGCCCCATCCAGTAATGAACTCTGGTGGCACATTACCATTTCTGAGGTCTAATAATGTGTTCCACCTCACATCACTCTCACTTCCATCTAAGGTCCTTGAAATGTGCATTTCTTTCTTTTTTTTTTTTTTTTTTTGAGACGGAGTCTCGCTCTGTGGCCCAGGCTGGAGTGCAGTGGCCGGATCTCAGCTCACTGCAAGCTCCGCCTCCCAGGTTTACGCCATTCTCCTGCCTCAGCTTCTCAAGTAGCTGGGACTACAGGCGCCCGCCACCTCGCCCGGCTAGATTTTTGTGTTTTTTAGTAGAAACGGGGTTTCACCGTGTTAGCCAGGATGGTCTCGATCTGCTGACCTCGTGATCCGCCCGTCTCGGCCTCCCAAAGCGCTGGGATTACAGGCTTGAGCCACCGCGCCCGGCCCTCTTTTTTTTTTTTTTTTTTTTTTTTTTTTTTTTTTTTTTTT
>NC_045444.1:13209081-13218527 GCF_002776525.5 Piliocolobus tephrosceles | reverse complement strand
GAGTCTCACTCTGTCGCCCAGGCTGGAGTGCAGTGGTGCATCTCGGCTCACCGCAAGCTCCGCCTCCCGGGTTTAAGCCATTCTCCTGCCTCAGCCTCCCAAGTAGCTGGGACTACAGGCGCCCGCCACCTTGCCCGGCTAGTTTATTGTATTTTTTTAGTAGAGACGGGGTTTCACCGTGTTTGCCAGGATGGTCTCGATCTCCGGACCTCGTGATCCGCCCATCTCGGCCTCCCAAAGTGCTGGGATTACAGGCCTGAGCCACCGCACCCGGCCGAAATGTGCATATTTTGAATCTTGTGCAACAAGATACAGCACGCTCCAAGTGGCACTGGAGCTTGTATCTCAAGTCCCTTCTGTAAAACTTTTAAATAGTTGCTTTTTTCCTACTCTGCAATTAGTGTACATTTTTTATCTCTTCAGCATAACCACTTATGCATTTTCATTTTAAAGATTTTTTTAAAGCTTACTTACTATAAGCATTAACTTACAATCATGAGGTAATATCCCCAGGAAACTCAGATAAATCTGTGTTAAATTTATTTGCCTATTTTTTTTTAATCAACTCGGTCAGGCAACCTCCATAAACATCCTGATTGTTACTTTCAGGCTTATATGTCTCTTCAAAATTAGTAATAGAAGAGCAGGGAGAGAGAGAGACACACAGAGAGAGAAAAAGGGGATGAGAGAGGGAGACAGTGAAGAGAGACACCCTCCATAATGTGAAGGAATTTGTGAGGAATGCAAAGTAGGAAAAGTCCCATTTTTTCTGAGCATAAGTGTAAAGGAAAAAAAATCTGCCTTGTATTTGGGCACGTATAATGATGTCTTCTATCCATCAGTCACGTATAAAAATGGGCAAAGGAATGAAGAAAAGATAAAATATTAAATTTGAGCCATTTTTAAAGTCTGAACTGAAGAAGAATCACTAATTTTTCTCAGAAGTCACTAAATTAAGTATTTTGCTATTAGACAAAGTAGAGGCTTTATATATAAATTATGATACTATGGAAAAATGTTACATTTTTCACAAATGAGTATATGGTTGTAAAATCTGTCATTATATATAGTGGAGTGATTATAATAAAGAAATTAATAATATTTGATTTTGTACCATAAAGGTATATTGAGTTTTCCTTAAGCTCCAGAGACCAGGCTAGGCACTAAGCATGGAAATATAGCAAGACAGACCTGTCCCTGGCAAAACTTCTCACATTAAGGTTTTCGTTTTGTTGTTGTTGTTGTTTTTAAGTTCTGAGGTATATGTCCAGGATGTGCAGGTTTGTTACAAATGTAAATGTGTGCCATGGTGTTTGCTGCACCTATCAACCCACCACCTAGGTATTAAGCCTAGCATGAATTGCATCTTTTCTTCCCTGACACCATCTTAATACCAGATCCTGATTCTAGATTTATGCACTTGATTGCCTTCAGGAATGTTTTCAGAAGTCTCAATGTCCCCACTGCTCTTTCGTCTCATCCCAGTCTTATTCATTGTAGCCATGGCTGATTGGGTGGAGGTAGCAATGAATTACGCTAAGACTTCAATTAACACAATAGGTTAAATCATTCTTTTTTTTTTTTTTTTTTTTTGACATGGAGTCTCACTCTGTCGCCCAGGCTGGAGTGCACTGGCGCGATCTCGGCTCACTGCAAGCTCCACCTCCTGGGTTCACGCCATTCTCCTGCCTCAGACTCCCAAGTAGCTGGGACTACAGGCACCTGCCACTGTACCTGGCTAATTTTTTGTATTTTAATTTTTTCTGAGCCTATCTTTTCTCTACTCTCTTGTAGTGTCATTGTTTCATACACCAAATATCCACATATATGAGGTTTTCCCTCTGAACTCCATTCCATTCAATTTCTGCCTATATTTATTTGCAACAAACCATGGCATTTAAATTATTATATCCCTATAATAAAACTTTCTATCCAGTAAAGTCCTCAAATCTATTCTTCTTCAAGATGATTTGGGATCTATTTGATGCATTGCAGTTTCATAGAAAATGTCAAAAGCAGTCTATCAACCTTTTACGAAAACATTCAACACAATTGTTAAAACTATAGATATAATTACATACAGTAAAATGCACAGATCTTAAGTGTACATTTCAGTGAGTTTTGACAAATTTATTCACCCTGGTTATTATCATAAACAACACTCCAAATCTCCTTTTCGCCTTAGAGACTTTCCTCATGGCCCATTTTGGTTGCGTTTCTGGAAATTGCTGCTGCTTCAATTATAGGTTAATTGTTGAATGTCTCTGGAAATGTCAGGTTTCCACATTTTAAGATAGAAAGGAGACATATTGTTTGTGCTCCTTGGTATGTTGAAGGTTTGATTTTCCACAGCTGTTATACTCTCCATTCTCTTGCAGCCTTCAGAGGATTTACGACTTACTGGTAGAATGGCTGGGAAAGCACTTTATGCTTAGACCATATCTTTCTTCACCAAAGCTCAAAGAGTTGCCTTTCTGTAGTATTTTCCTTCTTCAAAGACTCCACAACTCGTTATTCTTCCCTTTCCCACACCTGGGGCTGGCCATGATACCTCTTCTTCAAGGAGAGTCTTTTTGTGAAACTCTGGTTGGTCCTGAATAGCACATGTCTAAAATCCCTGCTGTCTGCACCCTCATTGTTCCACTTTGTGTAATTGAAAGAGGCTCTCAGTAAAATTCTTGGACATCTTTTGGCTTTTATTATACTTTTTATCTTTGCTGATAGCTAATTTTTTTTTTCTGCAAGACCCCCACAAGTGGTGAGATGAACATGTATTGAGTTCCAGAATAATTATTTGGGGTTTCAGGGTAGTAGATATAGATATTAATATGTGTATCAGGTTCATTTACATTTCTCTAGTTATGGTCCTATAAAAGCATTTTTCATTGAGCAATAGGGCATACACACATGTAAAATCTTTCTATTTATATATATGAATATAACATATATATTATATACATATATAACTGTTCCTTGGTATATTAAGGATTTAATTTTCAACAGCTGTTATACTGCCCATTCTCTTGCTACTGTTTATATATATGTATATTACAGTTTTATATATATATACTGGGGAGAAAAATAAGCTAGTAAGTAACAACAAAACTGTGTGTGTGTATATATACATACATATATATATATAAAACTGTGCGTGTGTATATATATACACATATATACAGCATAGATATAAAAACAGTATATAGTTTTTTATATAGAGTTATCTATCTATCTATCTATCTATATATATATATATACAGACACCCACACCCACACACAGTTTTTCTTTCAGCTCAAATTTTTAAAGACTAGAAGGCTATGATATTCTTAAGGAAATGATTATAGATATACAGAGTGAATAAGGATGAATGACATAAACTCTGACGTTCACTTCCAGAGTGCCTATTTGCCTGACATGAGTGCAAATTTTAACACCTGAACTGGTATCTCAAAACACTTGCCCCAAGATGCACATGTGCCTCCTCATAATGGATACCTCAAACAGAACAAATAAAACATCTTCTGGTGCAGAAAGGATACTTATTATGCTGCAAGTAGAGACCAACTGTTATTATTGCTACTAGGGGAAGAAAAAAAAACGTGGCATTTAAAGCCTGGAATGTGCCACAGAGTATGGTGGTGGAACCTCTCTAAGATTTTCATCAACTAGGAGAAATGGGTATGTATCCTCTTTAGTACATATCAGGGATAGGATGAGATTAGTATTAATTTTAAGTCAGAGGATCACAAAGGTAGAGAAGAAGAAATTTTAATATAGTGTATATAGCACAGAACTCAGGAATTTACTTAACAAAATTTGAAGGTAAATCTCATACAGGTGGTCAAGAGCCATACATTGATAAATAGATTGGTTACATCTCTATGTGTCGGCAGGGGGAATGATGGAAGGGCTGTGTGGGAGGACTGTGTTCAGATGTTAAAGGGACTGATGATAGGCCTCTTTCTTTTAAGGATTACAAGCAAAACACACAGAGCTAGAGCGGGAGTGACAGCATGTCAGAATGAGAGAATGAGAGAGAGAAAAAAGAGAGAAAAAAAAAGAGAGAGAAAGAGAGAAAGTTTGCCTTCTATTCCTATAATCTATCATTTTCCAGGATAATCTTCCTAAAGGCCACACTCAGATACCTATGATGGCTGCTGATTGAGAATGATGAGAGAAGTAGCAATTCCTCATCATCTAAGCCATTCCTGTATTCTCCTGTCCTATTTTGCTAAAATAATTTTTTGATATTGGAGAAAAAAATCAGATCTATAATGTATACTGAATCCTATGAAAAGATGTCACCAATGAGTTTAAACTGTGTCACCCTCATATTTCTTTTATTTCCATGTCAAATACACTTATATTTCAAACAGGGAACTTAAATGAAGCAATCTACTGCCTGTAACACTGCACCAATTTTTAGAGGCTGGAAAATAGTCTTCCTCTTCTCTTAGCCTGGATCCATTACTCACAGAATAAGTTGCCTATTTTAAAGCTGTCTTTTGCTGTAGAATAAAGCCACTTGTAGAAGAAAGCATTAACTTTCTTTTTTGCTGTTGCTTAATGTGCTATTCTAGAATGTTGCTTTCCCTTAATATATCAGAATGATTATCACGTCTCTTAATGTAAGTAGTTGAAGATACAGTGGAACCCAAATAGTCACTTGTCTAGTATCACCCTATTATCCCCCTCAGAGAAAAAGAAAAATAACTTACTGAAGTAAATGTAGAAATGAAAAATATGCATACGATTTGAATGATTCTATTCATATAAGTTAAATTAATTTACTCTCTCATTTTAATAAAGGAAAGTCAGGGAGAAAAATAAATTACTAACAACACAAATGAGTAAGACATCTCCTTTAAGAATTGTGTCTTCTCACCACCTTGATGACATCACATCTAAGAATGAAGAAGCCCAGGCCACTCAGAAAGTGATTATGATTAGGTGGTCCAAGCTATGTGAAAAACTCCAGCTTAGAAAGAAATATGCTAATAGACAGGTAAAAATGGAAAACAAGTTTAAAAAGTTTAGTCCACCCAAACCACTCCTGTCTAGCAGAGATTCTCGAGGTTCAGTGTGTGGAACGTTTTAAGAACTCAAATCAAAGCTTCTGTAACCTACTCATCATCCACTCAACCTACAGTGATGTGAAATCAGAAAGCCACAGGAGTCAGGAAGAACTGAGCAAAATGTATCCAGTTGGTTACAAGTTTGGGCTGTAAATGAGGTTTTAGAGGAAATTGAAAATTCATATGTGATTCAATGGACAGTGAACATATGATACACACAGTATGCTTATCTATGGGGGACCAAGAGCAAATTGGGTACAATGAACATGGTCTTGTTACATAGAAGTACAGTTTGTCCGCCACCAAAAATAACTGCAAACTGCTCACTTGTTCCTAGGGTGTTTCTATTTATGCTTTTGTTTAGTGATTTGTAATTTTGCCAGCAACCATCTTCCCATTTAGGGATTATTGGCTGAGCTACAGAAGAGCCTTTTAGGTTGAATTTTCCAACCAAGGAGAGGCTTTATAAGACATTTCCACTGAAGCTCCTTTGCGAAGTCCTTGTGCCCCAACAAATTTTCCCGGTTGACTCTGGTCCCCTCAGATGCATCGTGAGAGATGGAAACACAGCCAAGGTCACATCAAATTAGCCTTTGCAGTTGATTTTATGGATAACAATTCTGTCCTAATGGTAAGTAACTAAGTTGAAACTGTTCCTACAGAAGTGATTACGACTCAGGAAAATTATTTCCTGTACATTTTAATCAAATACTATTGAAATGAAAATAATTGAACTCCTAGAATGTGTCAATGACTATAAGGATTTAAAAGAGCAATCAAATATGTCCCTTGACTTCACAGGTCTTAAAATACAGCAGACAAAATGCAAAGTGTGAATTCTAAGGTACTGTGAACTTTAAGGTAGCTGAGAGGTTATTGTAATAGAGATGGTTACATAGATCCTGATGAGAAAAAGTAAGCGGGAATGGAAGCAGGGTAGATTTAGGGTCAATTTTAAGGAAGAGTTGAAACAGCATTTTTAAAAGGGTGTAAATAATGTTAGTGTATGGATATAAATTGAAGAAAAGCAAACATTTTGGGAAGAGAGACAAAGATGAAAGTGAGTATATTGGTTTTAGGGAGAATGGCTGTGGGTTTGAGATGATCAACATTTAGTGTTGTGCAAACAGTTGCATATGTAGAGATGTATCCTTGAGATGTGGAGATATAAAATTATGTCATTCTGTGGAAAGGCTTAAATATCATGCTAATGAGTCCAGATCTGCAGGTATTTTGAGCAAACCAGTATTAGGAGGTAACTCTGGGGCAGAGTTATCACTACAGATGGTAGACTCAGAGGGCAGAGTTAGGAGGTATGAAAGTATTCAGGCAGAGATTCTCTGAGGGCCAGCCAATAGTGGAACAATTGCAAGAATAATATTAGAATAGATAGATTTTGAAAATGTTATGGATAAGAAATAAGAAGGGCTTCATAACTAAGTGGTTGTAACAAAATGGCAGAAAAAAAAAATCATTCATTGGAATTCCAGGAATCTAGAGAGCACACTCTGACCTGGTGGAGCTACTCACCATGAACAAGAAGCAAGAGTGGGATGTAGATGCTGAATGTGGAGATGTTGCCAAGCCCAGGACATGGGCTGTCAAAGGGGCCTGATTGGAGGTGAGAGTGACAACAGGGTATGGAACCTGGTTGGTGCTGAATATGGTCTCTTTAATGTGATATTCCCAAATCCTGGGGAAAGTTACTATATTCACAGATTGTTGAAGTGAGTGGATATTTTTAGGTGGGTGATGGGGGACCAGTGGAGAATGAAACCAAGATAATATATGCAGAAGAAAAAAGAACATTGGAAAGGCCTGTGGAAGTATTCTCTGGAATTAGAACAAAGAGTTGGGAGGTATTTAATTATGTGAGTTGGTAAGAAAGAGTTCAGATTAATTCAAGTCCATATGCTAGAGGTGAGGAAGTTTGATTTGACTTCTGGGTTATTTGGTGTGCGGGACAAGGAGCAAAAAGGCTATGAAGATAACTCAGGTTTTGAGATTAAGTTCCTGGGGCAAAGGTAGTTCATATGTTAATAAATTAGGAAAAAAAGAGAAAAAGGTGTTGGAGCAAGAAGAGGAATATATTCAATTTGAAGCACTCGCAAAACATTAAAAGATGTCTAGGAATTGCCGTGTGGAACCCCTGTTAGGGGCTGGAAATAAAAACACGTACTTGGAAGTCATTAGCATGGAGGTGCCAAGTAACACTGAGTGAATGAAAGAAGAACAGATGGTGAAGGACAGAATGTTGGAAGTCACCCAACAAATATTTATCGAACAAATGACGTATATCAAGGACTCATCCCAGTGCCAAAAATACAGCAGTGAACAAAATAGATGAAGTACCCCTTTTTCATGAGGAATATGGCTGGTATGAAAGTGAGGTGAAGAAGATAACTTGATAAGAGAGAGTGAGAGAAGACAGGAAGTAGAAATTCTTCATAAGAAGACATGGGTACAAAAAAGAGATAAAAGGAAATAGGGCAAGGCTTGGAGTCAAGCAGAACAGAGTTAAATTACATCTTCCTCACTTTGTAGAAACTGATCTGGATCAAGTTACTGAACCTCAGTTTTCTCATGTATATAAGGGAAATTATGATTATTTATTGTGAGGATTGAATAAATAAAATATGTTGAGTGCCTCGCTCATTCTAAATAGTTTATTCATATTAGTCTTTTTTGTTTTTTTCTTTTTAAATGGCTCTTCCCATCCTCATTGCTGAGAAACTTAAGAGAAAACAAACACCTATACATCACTACAATGATAGGCATTGTGCTAGGGGTTTTTGAGGACACATACCTTGCCTTTAAAAAGGCAGCTATCTAGTAGGGAAGTCAGTACATGTAAACAAATGTTTGCAAAAAGGTATTCTAAAACAGGTAGCCGACAAAGTATGTTTGTTTTATAACATGATGCAGGAAACACAACGCTTCCTACTACTCACAGTATAAATTCTGAACTTCCTATTGTGGCTTATGAGAATGCAAAGTGATCTCATCAGCACCATTTCCCACCTTCCTGTGCCTCTCTCTGTGTGTGCTGTAGTGATACTGGTCTTCATGTGGTGACTTCAACACATGACACTCCCTGTTAGAATGCTCTGTATCCTCCCCAGCTCACCATTCATTGCCTGATTAATTCAGATTTCAGATTCACTTTCTCAGGAAGTCATAACTTCCTGAACCAGATGAGACTATACAGTTGTATTCTCTTAGAAACTAATTCTTCTTTGTAATAACTTTTACAGTTGTAGGTAAATCATTGATTGTATAATCAGTAGATAAACGTCTACATCCTATGCGTAATCAGCAGATGAATGTCTGAATGTAGGATGTATGTTCAGGAACTGTCTGTGCTCCAGTTAGCTTGATGCATGTCCTAAAAGTAGATGCTCAGTCTGCACCTGTTGCATCTGTGAATTGCACCAGGTAGATGCTCAATAAATGATCATTGAACAAGTGAATGAAAACATAGGAGTAATACATTAGGATAACGCCACTGTAGACACAGTCTAGGTTCTATCTCTAGTCCAAAGCAGAAGGGCACATTAGAAAAATAAACATCCTTCCTTCACAATATTAACTACCAAGGTCTAGGATCATGCCATACAGGTAATCTTTTTGTAATAGATTTGTATGTGTATATCACCCATGAACTTTCCTACACATTAAAAATGCTTCATTATGTATTTAGATTGTGCTAATTCATAGACAGATGTTATTATAGAAATGTACTTCCGTGTTACTGGCTGCTTCATTATGTATTTAGATTGTGCTAACTCAAAGACAGATGTTATGGAAGTGTACTTCCGTGTTACTGACTTAATAGTTACTTTATTTGCAACAAAAAACTTATTCCCTAAAACTTTAAAGTTTCCTTCTTCTTGTATCGCAATTCAGAATTTCCAGTCTTAGTTTGCAGCCCAATCAGCTTTTACTTTTCTGGATGAAAGAGACTGACCTTTGCCCTAGTGTCTTGCATGTGTTAAGTTTTTAGATTGAAGGCTTTTATATTTGAACTTGGCTGATTGGCTTACCTTTTCTTTGGGCTTTTCTCTTTCTTCTTCGTATTTGTGATGTCTTCTTAGAGTTAAAAATGCAATGAAACACAGTGTGTTTCTTGGTATTCACAGTGTCTGAGGGAAGGAGATTGATTTTACCTTAAATTAAAGTCTTCTCTAATGAGACCCTGGATTGGACTAATGTTCTGTGCCTGATAATTGGAAATGGTTATTACACAGGTCATACTAAATAATTTTAAAGCACAAAATAAATAAGAGATTTTAAAATAGCTCATTAGAAAAAAATGTGATACAAAGTTAAGTAATTGAATTTTTTTTTTTATTATTATACTTTAAGTTCTAGGG
>NC_045444.1:13040771-13204081 GCF_002776525.5 Piliocolobus tephrosceles | reverse complement strand
TATAATTTCTGTTCTTGTACATTTGCTGAGGAGTGCTTTACTTCCAATTATGTGGTCAATTTTGGAATAAGTGCGATGTGGTGCTGAGAAGAATGTATATTCTGTTGACTTGGGGTGGAGAGTTCTATAGATGTCTATTAGGTCCGCTTGGTGCAGAGATGAGTTCAATTCCTGGATATCCTTGTTAACTTTCTGTCTCGTTGATCTGTCTAATGTTGACAGTGGAGTGTTGAAGTCTCCCATTATTATTGTATGGGAGTCTAAGTCTCTTTGTAAGTCTCTAAGGACTTGCTTTATGAATCTGGGTGCTCCTGTATTAGGTGCATATATATTTAGGATAGTTAGCTCTTCCTGTTGGATTGATCCCTTTACCATTATGTAATGGCCTTCTTTGTCTCTTTTGATCTTTGATGGTTTAAAGTCTGTTTTATCAGAGACTAGGATTGCAACCCCTGCTTTTTTTTGTTCTCCATTTGCTTGGTAGATCTTCCTCCATCCTTTTATTTTGAGCCTATGTATGTCTCTGCATGTGAGATGGGTCTCCTGAAGACAGCAGACTGATGGGTCTTGACTCTTTATCCAGTTTGCCAGTCTGTGTCTTTTAATTGGAGCATTTAGTCCATTTACATTTAAGGTTAATATTGTTATGTGTGATCTTGATCCTGCCATTATGATATTAACTGGTTATTTTGCTCATTAGTTGATGCAGTTTCTTCCTAGGCTTGATGGTCTTTACATTTTGGCATGTTTTTGCAATGGCTGGTACCGGTTGTTCCTTTCCATGTTTAGGGCTTCCTTCAGGGTCTCTTGTAAGGCAGGCCTGGTGGTGACAAAATCTCTAAGCATTTGCTTATCTGTAAAGAATTTTATTTCTCCTTCACTTATGAAACTTAGTTTGGCTGGATATGAAATTCTGGGTTTAAAATTCTTTTCTTTAAGAACGTTGAATATTGGCCCCCACTCTCTTCTGGCTTGTAGAGTTTCTGCCGAGAGATCTGCTGTCAGTCTGATGGGCTTCCCTTTGTGGGTAACCCGACCTTTCTCTCTGGCTGCCCTTAAGATTTTTTCCTTCATTTCAACTTTGGTGAATCTGGCAATTATGTGTCTTGGAGTTGCTCTTCTGGAGGAGTATCTTTGTGGCGTTCTCTGTATTTCCTGAATTTGAATGTTGGCCTGCCCTGCTAGGTTGGGGAAGTTCTCCTGGATGATATCCTGTAGAGTGTTTTCCAATTTGGTTCCATTTTCCCCCTCACTTTCAGGCACCCCAATCAGACGTAGATTTGGTCTTTTGACATAATCCCATACTTCTTGCAGGCTTTGTTCATTTCTTTTTCTTCTTTTTTCTTTTGGTTTCTCTTCTCGCTTCATTTCATTCATTTGATCCTCCATCGCTGATACTCTTTCTTCCAGTTGATCGAGTCGGTTACTGAAGCTTGTGCATTTGTCACGTATTTCTCGTGTCATGGTTTTCATCTCTGTCATTTCGTTTATGACCTTCTCTGCATTAATTAGTCTAGCTGTCAATTCTTCCACTCTTTTTTCAAGATTTTTAGTTTCTTTGCGCTGGGTACGTAATTCCTCCTTTAGCTCTGAGAGGTTTGATGGACTGAAGCCTTCTTCTCTCATCTCATCAAAATCATTCTCTGACCAGCTTTGATCCGTTGCTGGCGATGGGCTGTGCTCCTTTGCAGGAGGAGATGCGCTCTTATTTTTTGAATTTCCAGCTTTTCTGCCCTGCTTTTTCCCCATCTTTGTGGTTTTATCTGTCTCTGGTCTTTGATGATGGTGACGTACTGATGGGGTTTTGATATAGGTGTCCTTCCTGTTTGATAGTTTTCCTTCTGACAGTCAGGACCCTCAGCTATAGGTCTGTTGGAGATTGCTTGAGGTCCACTCCAGACCCTGTTTGCCTGGGTATCAGCAGCAGAGGTTGCAGAAGATAGAATATTGCTGAACAGCGAGTGCACCTGTCTGATTCTTGCTTTGGAAGCTTCCTCTCAGGGGTGTACTCCACCCTGTGAGGTGTGGGGTGTCAGACTGCCCCTAGTGGGGGATGTCTCCCAGTTAGGCTACTCAGGGGTCAGTGACCCACTTGAGCAGGCAGACTGCCCCTTCTCAGATCTCAACCTCCGTGTTGGGAGATCCACTGCTCTCTTCAAAGCTGTCAGACAGAGTCGTTCGCGTTTCACAGGCTTCTGCTCCTTTAGCTGAGCCCTGTCCCCAGAGGCGCAGTCTACAGAGACAGGCAGGTTTCCTTGAGCTGCTGTGAGCTCCACCCAGTTCGAGCTTCCCAGCGGCTTTATTTACCTACTTAAGCCTCAGCGATGGCGGGCGCCCCTCCCCCAGCCTCGCTGCTGCCTTGCGGTTAGATTGCCGCAGACTGCTGTGTTAGCAAGGAGAGAGGCTCCGTGGGCGTGGGACCCTCCCGGCCAGGTGTGGGATATAATCTCCGGTGTGCCGGTGTTACAGCACAGTATTGGGGTGGGAGTTACCCGATTTTCCAGGTGTTGTGTGTCTCAGTTCCCCTGGCTAGGAAAAGGGACTCCCTTCCCCCTCGCGCTTCCCAGGTGAGGCGATGCCTCGCCCTGCTTCAGCTCTCGCTGGTCGGGCTGCAGCAGCTGACCAGCACCGATTGTCCGGCACTCCCGAGTGAGATGACCCCAGTACCTCAGTTGAAAATGCAGAAATCGCCGGTCTTCTGTGTCGCTCGCGCTGGGAGATGGAGACTGAAGCTGTTCCTATTCGGCCATCTTTGTGGCCAATCTGATTTCAACTTTTTAAGATGCTACATACAAGTGAGAACTTACAGTATTTACTTTTCTGTTTCTGGCTTGTTTCACTTAGCATAGTGTCCTCCAGGTTCATCCATATTATTGTTGCAAAAGTCAATGATATTGCATTGTATAAATGTTCCACAATATTTTGTATCCATTTATTCATTGATGGACGGCATAGGTTGTTTACCTATCTTGGTTTTGTGAGTAATGCTGCAATCAACATGGGGTTTAGATATCTCAAGAAACTGGTTTATGTCCTTTTAATATGTACTCAGAAATGGGGTTGCTGGATCAAATGGTACTTCTACTTTTAATTTTCTGATTAACTTCCATATCATTTTCAACAATGGCTACATGACTTTATAGTCCTACCAACTGGGTACAAGAGTTCTCTTTTCTCTACGCCCTTGCCAATACTTGTTATCTCTTGCTTTGTTCAATAGTAGTCATTAGAAAATGTGTGAGGTGGTATCTCATTGCGGTTTTGATTTGCATTTCTCTGAAATGCTCAAGCATCTTTCGTAGATCTGTCAGCCATTCGCATGTCTTCTTTGAATGAAATGTCTATTCGATCATTTGTCCATTTTTAAAATATTGAGTTCTATGAGTTCCTTATAGATTTTAGATACAAACCCTTTACCAGATATATGGTTTGCAAATATTTTGTCTTATTCTGTAGGTTGCTTTTACATTTTGTTGGTTGTTTTCTTTGCTGTGTAGATACTTTTTAAATGTGAGGTCTAAAAGCATAAACCTTGTAGAAAAATACATAGGGGTAAGGCTCCTTGACATTCATCTTGGCAATGATTTTTTGATATGACACAAAAGCACGGGTAACAAAAGCAAAAATAAACAAGTGGGACTACATCAACATATATTCATTAAGCTTCTTCTACATGCTAAGCAAAAGTCCTTGCTGTCATTAAATTTGCATTCTAAGAGGCATGGGGGAGACAGACAATAAATGAATAAACAATGAATATATTCAGATAAGAAATGCTATTGTGGGCCAGGTACAGTGACTCATGTCTGTAATCCCAGCACTTTGGGAGGCCTAGGCAGGTGGATCACTTGAGGTCAGGAGTTTGGGACCAGCCTGGCCAACATGGTGAAACCCTGTCTCTAGTAAAAATACAAAAATTAGCTGGGTGTGGTGGTGTGCACCTGTAATTCCAGCTACTAAGGAGGCTGAGGCAGGGGAATCCCTGGAACCCGGGAGGTGGAGGTTGCAGTGAGCAGAGATTGCACCACTGCACTCCAGCCTGGATGACAGAGAAAGACTTCGTCTCAAAAAGAAAAAAGAAAAAAAAAGAGAGAGAGAGAATTGCTATTGGGGAAAATAAAGCAAAATAAGAAGGAACAAGGAATGTAGTAGAGGGATGATGCTCTTTTAAGGGGCAGTCATCTTGGTGAAGATTTTGTGGGTGACAATTGAGGAGCATCTAGGGAAAATGTTGTCACCAGCCATGTAGCATAAGATCATCCCAGAGAAAATTGAATGTGGAAAGGACCTAAGGCAGGATCATCTATGGCATGTTCAAGAAACAGTGGGGAATCTAGAGTGAGCAAGAGTCATGGGAGCCAAGGTTAGGAAAGTGGTGGGAGGCAGATCACATAGCCATTATTAGGATTGAGTGGTGTGAGAGATCCTGGCATGCCTGTAGAAAAGCCATGCCATGATCTGACTTGCATCCCAAAGGTTCAACCTGGCCTCTCTGCCAAAGACAGTGGGTAAGTGTTGAAGAAAGGAAACTCATCAGGAGGCTACTGGAATAATCTGGGGGAAAAGGGGAATTGTGACTGCTTGTATCACTGAAATTGCAAAAACTGCAGAATTTACTGATGGATTTCACATGGGACCTGATAATAGGAGAGTATTCAAAGATTGCTCTAAGTTGTGGGGCTTAAGCAACTGAAATGAGTAAGTTAAATATGAAGCCGTATATGTATAGTATCAAGAGAGGGACTAAAAGCAAAAATGCCTAGACAGCAAGGATGGAGAAGGTATGGATGAAGGGATAAGGAGATGCAGAGCAGGACGAAGAGAGAGAAGAGACAGGCCCTGAAACCATGACTTATGAGTTTGAAGATAAGGCGGTAATAGTATGTGAGGCAATCTGTAAAAGTTCTGGATAAACCCTATTTATTTGGAACTCTGTGAATCCAAATAGAAAGCAACTTTAGAGATAGATATAAACTAGATGGTATTATTCTATTCAAAAGATCAATAGAATAGAGTAGAAGTGAAGATTCCTGTTTATATTTTGTCATTCTCAGAAGTCCACAAAAGTCCACAAAAGCCGGTGGTGGGCATTGTGTGCATCTGCTTCCGTAATACCTGGTCCCACAGATGCTTGGCAGGGTGAAGGATGGGCATAGGTTAACATTAGGTTAACATGTGCCTTTAGGGCTCACAAGCATTTACAACGACATTTTATTATAAACCATCACTGATCAAAAACCTTTGTTCTCCTCTGTGGATACATATTTGATTTTTATAAATCTGAAGTTGTTTGGAAGCCACTCTCGTGACAAGGCCATTTAAATCATGATGAGGAATGAGGGTCAGAAAATGAGATGCCATCATAAAATAACAGAACTGCTTTCTTTGTGTGGCTCTGAAAGTACCTCCAAACATATCTTGAGCAACAAAAAACCAGAAATGTAGTCACTTTCCCAAAATGATTTCTTTAAAAGATAACTCTATTATGGATACATTCATCAATGTGTTATTAAAGAAGCCTTACATCTTAGTCACAAGTTTAATAAGGTATTGCAGCAGAAGGGGAATATATTAATTAGTACAAGCTCCTCTTGATTTTATGTCTCAATTTATGTTGATAGTTCCTCGGGTGGTGTTTTTTAACTGAACAGAAGGGTTATTGATGAGTCTGTTAGCAACCAGGAAATGACTGAGGATTCAGGTACAACGTAGGGTTCTTAACTTACCCTAAAAAGACTTAGAGAATAAAGAAGATAAAAACAAAAAAGATACAGTTCCAGCCAAACTGAGAATTTGCTTTTCACTCTTTATAAAAAGAATGTTTTCCTCCTGTATTTTATTTCCTCTTTATTTTCCTGGGAGAAAAGAGTGTGAGAAAAACACATTACCCAAAATGAGCCTGAGAAGGAAAGAAAATAATAAAAACAAGTGATAGGTTACAAATGAGAAAAGAGTCCAGCAAATGAAATATCTATTAACAATGAAGATAAAGAGAATGTGTAGGAGCGGACGAAAAGGAAAGGTAGTAGAAGAAAGACATATAGACTCAATCACAGACAGGGTCTGAAAATTAAATGCCTTAACAAAAATGTGCTTGCAGACAGATAAAAAAGAGAATGGGAAGAGCAGATAGGAAGGGATAAGTAATGCAGCTTGTTCCTTCTCAGACTACAATCTGGCTGTAGAGAGAAAAAGTCATTAATATAACTTATTCACTCACACACTGTCAAGAAGAATCAACCAAAGAGGGCCCTTTGGTTAAATTTAGAGCAAAGCTGCTATTCACACCATTGGCTGTGAACCTCATTATAAAGCCAACATGTGGAATAATCTCTGGGCTGAGAAACAGGAGACCCAGAATCTAATTCCAGATCTGTTGTGACTCACTCATGCCCATTAGGAAGCCTCTGGGCCTCACCCTCAGCATCTATAGAATGGAAGAATCAGGCTAAATGTCTTCTAAGTTCCCTCTGGATCCATTGTTTAATGACTTATACAAGTCTTCCATCAAGTGTCTAGTATTTGACTCAAAAATGATAGAAGGATAAATTAGTCAACTTCAGACTTCCTGATTATCCTTTTTGATTTGTCTTCACTTTTATTCCTAGGGAAGAGCCTTGATAAGTTTTTAAAACATATGCTTGTTACATTATTAATCTGTCTACCTTTCAAATCTCCCAATTTATTAAATCCAATCAGTCTGGCCATACCCATGAAGAAAATGTGACAATTTTTCCTTCTGTTTATCTAAAATAGCATCACAAGATGTACAGAATTAGCACTTACTAGAGCAGTATCTATGTGATGTCAGAGTCCTCTATAACTGGAGCTTCTTTATTTTGAAGAATGCTGGTAATGGAATAGATCTGAGAAATTATCTAATGATTACATCATGAAAGAATTATCAAATAACTTTTAAAATTTTTTATAGTTTTTTTTTTAAATTTCAACAGCTTTTGGGGAGCAAGTGGCTTCTGTTTACATGGATAAACTCTACAGTGGTGAATTCTGAGATTTTAGTGCATCTGTCCCCTGAGCAGTGTACACAATACCCAATATGTAGTCTTTTATCCTTCACTCCCTCTTGCCTTTGCCAAATCCCCAAAGTCTATTATAACCCTCTGTATTTCTTTGTGTCTTCATAGCTTAATTCCCATTCATAAGAGAGAACATAAAATATTTGGTTTTCCATTCCTGAGTTACTTCACTTAGAATAATGGCCTTCAACTCCATCCAAGTTGCTGGAAAAGACATTATTCTGTTCCTTTTTATGGCTGAATAGTATGCCATGGTGTATATATACCACATTTTCTTTATTCATTTATTTGTTGATGGGCACCAATCAAAGATTGGTTGTGCTGCTATAAACATGCATGTGCATATGCCTTTTGTGTAGAATGACTTCTTTTCCTTTGGGTAAGTTCCCAATAGTGGGAATGCTGAGTCAAACGATAGATCTACTTTTAGTTCTTTAGGGAATCTCCTTAATGTTTTTCATAGAGGTTGCACTAATTTACATTCCCATCAGCAGTGCAAAAGTATTCCTTTTTTACCACATTCACAGCAACATCTATTGATTTTTGACTTTTTAATTATGGCTATCTTTGCAGAAACGATGTAGCATCTCATTATGGTTTTAACTGCCTGATAATTAGTGATGCTTACATTTTTTCATATGCTTCTTGGCCATTTATGTATTTTCCTTTGAGAAATATCTATTTATATCCCTTGTCCACTTTTTGATGGAATTATTTTGGGGGGCAGAAGAGGGAGGCTATGATTTGTTTGAGTTCCTTGTAGATTCTGGATACTAGTTATTTGTTGGACGCATAGATTGCAAATATTTTCTTCCATTCTATGGGTTGCCTATTTACTCTGCTGCTTATTTATTTTGCTGTGCTCAGAAGCTTTTTAGTTTAATTAGGTATCCTTTATTTCTTTCTGTTTTGTTGTATTTCCTTTTGGGGTCTTAGTCATTAATTCTTTGCTTAGGCTGATGTCTAGAAGACTTTTTCCAACATTATCTTCTAGAATTTTTATGGTTTCAGGTCTTATATTTAAGTCTTTCATCATGTTGAGTTGATTTTTGTATAAGGTGAGAGGGACCAGCTTCATTGCTCTACATGTGGCTTGCCAGTTTTCCCAGCACAATTTCTTGAATAGAGTATCCTTTCTCAATTCATGTTTTTGTATGCTTTGTCAAAGATGAGTTGGTTTTAAGTATTCAACTTTATTTCTGAGTTTTTTATTCTATTCCCTTGGTCTAAGTATCTATTTTAAAATCAGTACCATGCTGTTTTGTTAACTATAGCCTTCTGTTATAATTGAAGCATGGCAATCTGATGCCTCCAGATTTGATTCTCTTTTATTAGAATTGCTTTAGCTGTTTGGGCTCTTTTTTGGTTCCACAAGAATTTTAGGATTTTTTTTCTAGCTCTGTGAAAAATGATACTGCTATTTTTATGGAAATTGCATTGAATCTGTAGATTTCTTTGGGCAATATGGTCATTTTTACATTATTAATTCTCCCCATCCATGATCATGAGATACATTTCTATTTGTTTGGGTCATCTATGAATTCTCTCAGCAGAATTTTTTAGTGTCCCTTGTAGAGATCTTTCACCTCCTTGGTTAAGTATATTCCTATATATTGTACTTTTTTGCAGCTGTTGTAAAATGTAAGTTATTTATTTGATTCTCAGATTGTCATTGATTCGTCACCATAGCATAGCAGTGATACTGATTTTTGTACATTGCTTTTGTAACCTGAGACTTTACTGAATTTGTTTATCAGATCTAGGAATCTTTTGGATGAGTCTTTAGGGTTCTCTAAGTATATGATCACATCATTGGTGAACAGCAAGTTTGACTTCCTTTTTTCCAATTTGGATGGCTTTTATTTCTTTCTCTTGCCTAACTGCTCTGGCTAGGACTTCCAGTACTATATTGAATAAGAGAGGTGAAAGTGAGTATCCTGGTCTTGTTTCAGTTCTCAGGGGGAATGCTTTCAACTTTTCTTCATTCAGTATGATCTTGGCTGTGGGTTTGTCACATATGGCTTTTATTATTTTGTGGTAAAACCCTTCTATACCTAGTTTATTGAAGGTTTTTATTATAAAGGGATGCTGGATTTTATTGGATTTTTTTTCCTGCATCTATTGAGATGATCATGTAGTTTTGGTTTTTAATTCTGTTTATAAGATGTATTATATTTATTGATTTGCATATGTTAAACCATCCCTGAGATGAAGCCAACTTGATCAAGATGTATTATCTTTCTGATGTGCTGTTGGATTTGGTTAGCTAGTATTTTTTTTTTTTTTTTTGAGAATTTTTGCATCTATGTTCATCAGGAATATTGGTCTGTAGTTTTCTTTTTTTGTTATGTCCTTTCCCGCTTTTGGTATTAAGGTGATACTGTCTTCATACAATGATTTAGAAAGGATTCCCTCTTTCTCAATGTTTTGGAATAATTTCGGTAGGATTGGTACCAATTATTCTTTGACTGTCTGATGGAATTTAGCTGTGAATATATCTGGTCCTCGTTTTTTTTATTGGCAATTTCAAAATTAATGATTCAATCTTGCTGCTTATTATTGGTTTGTTCAGGATTTCTATTTCTTCGTGATTCACGCTAGGAGGTTTCATGTTTCCAGGAATTTATCCATTTCTTCTAGATTTTTTATGTTGTGCACATAAAGGTATTCATAGCAGTTTTGAATGATTGTATTTCTGTGGCGTCAGTTGTAACGTCTCTAGTTCTACTTCTAATTGATATTATTTGGATCTTCTCTCTTCTTTTTTTGGTTAATCTCACTAAAGGTCTAAAATTTTTCAATATCTTCAAAGAACCACCTTTTTGTTTCCTTTATATTTTCTATGTTTTTGTTTCAATTTTAATATTTATTTAATATTGAAATGTATTTATTTTCTTTTGCTGACTTTGTATTTAGTTCCCGTTTCTCTAGTTCCTTGAGATATGACATTAGATTGTCAATTTGTGTTACTTCAGACTTTCTGATGTAGGCATTTAACTCTATGAACTTTCCTATTTGCACTGCTTCTGCTGTATCCCAGAGGTTTTAATAATTTATGTCACTATTATTACTCATTTCAAAGAATTTCTAAATTTTCATCTTGATTTCGTTGTTAACCAAAAATCATTCAGAAGCATACCATTTAATTTCCATGTATTTATATAATTTTGAAGGTTTCATTTGAAGTTGATTTCAAATTTTATTCCACTGTGGTCTGAGAAGACACTCGATATGATTTCGATTTTCTTAAATTTATTAAGACTTGTTTTGTGGCCTATCATGTGGTCTATCTTGGACAGTGTTTCATTTGTTGATGAAAAGAATGTATATTCTGCAGCTGTTGGGTAGAATATTCTGTATATATCTTTTACATTTGTTCAGAGTCTAACTTAAGTCCGTTGTTTCTCTGTTGAGTTTCTGTCTCAATGATCTTTATAGTGCTGTCAGTGGAGTATTGAAACCCACCATTATTACTGTGTTGTTGTCTATCTCATTTCTTAGACCTATCAGTAATTGTTCTATAAATCTTGGATTTGCAGTGGTAGGTGCATGTACATTTAGGATTGTAATGTGTTCTTGTTAGATTGATCCCTTTCATCATTTTATAGTGATCGTCTTTGTCTTTTTTTTTTTTTTAACTTTTGTTACTTTTAAGTCTGTTTTGTCTGATACAAGAATAGCTACACCTGCTCATTTTTTATTTCCATTTGCCTGGAATAACCTTTTCCACTCCTATACCTTAAGTTTATATGAATCCTTCCATGTTTGGCAAGTATCTTGAAAACAGTAGATACTCAGGTTGTGACTTTTTTTTAATATACTTTAAGTTCTGGGTACATGTGCACAACGTGCAGGTTTGTTACATATGTATACATGTGCCATGTTGGTTTGCTGCACCCATTAACTCGTCATTTACATTAGGTATTTCTCCTAATGCTATCCTTCCCTCATCCCCCCACCTCACGACAGACCCCAGTGTATGATGTTCCCTGCCCTGTGTTCAAGTGTTCTTCTCATTGTTCAACTCCTAACTATTAATGAGAACATATAATGTATGGTTTTCTGTCCTTGTGATAGTTTGCTCAGAATGATGGTTTCTGGCTTCATCCATGTCCCTACAAAGGACAGGAACTTATCCTTTTTTATGGCTGCATAACATTACATGGTATATATGTGCCATATTTTCTTATTCCAGTCTATCACTGATGGACATTTGGATTGGTTCCAAGTCTTTGCTCTTGTGAATAGTGCTGAAGTAAACATATGTGTGCACGTGTCCTTACAGTAGCATGGTTTATACTCCTTTGGGTATGTACCAAATGTATATACCCAAACTGGTATCTGTTTTGATACCAGTACCATGCCATTTTGGTTACTGTAGCCTTGTAGTATAGTTTGAAGTCAGGTAGTGTGATGCCTCCAGCATTGTTCTTTTTGCTTAGGATTGTCTCGGCAATGCGGGCTCTTTTTTGGTTCCGTATGAACTTTAAAGTAGTTTTTTCCAATTCTGTGAAGGAAGTCATTGGTAGCTTCATGGGGATGGCATTGAATCTATAGATTACCTTGGGCCATACGGCCATTTTCATGATATTGATTCTTCCTAACCATAAGCATAGAATGTGATTTTTAAATCCATTCTGCCATTATGTATCTAAGTGGAAAATTTATTCATTTTGGTGTAAATCAAGCTTTTGTTTCAAGATTTAGTCCTCCTTTTAGCATTTCTTCTAATGCTGGTTTGGTAGTGGCAAATTCAGCATTTTTTGTGTGAAAAATGGTTTTATTTCTCCTTCATTTATGGAACTTAGTTGTTTTGGATACAAAATTCCTGACTGACAATTATTCTGTTTAAGGAAGCTGAAGATAGGACTTCAATCCCTTCCAGTTTATATAGCTTCTACTGAGAAGTCTGCTGTTAGTCTGATAGGTTTTCCTTTACAAGCTATCTAATGCATCTGTCTCACAGCTCTTAGAATTATTTCCTTCATGTTGACTTTAGGTAGCCTGATGACTATGTGCCTTGGAGAGTATCCTGTTGCAATGAATTTCCCAAGAGTTCCTTGAGCTTCCTGTATGCAGATATCTAAATCCTTAGCAAAGCCAAGGAATTTTTCCTAAATTAATCTCTCAAATATGTTTTTCAAAATGTTAGCCTTCTTTTCTCTCTCAAGAGCACCAATTATTCTTCGGTTTGGCCATTTTACATAATCTCATATTTTTTGGAGACTTCGTTTGTTTCTGTTGATTTCTCTTCAACTTTGTCTGATTGGGTTAATTCAAAATCTTTGTCTTCAAGTTCTGAAATTCTTTCTTCTACTTGCTGTAGTCTACTATTGAAGCTTTCTACTGCATTTTGCAATTTTCTTTTTTTTTTTTTTTTGAGACAGAGTCTCGCTCTGTCGCCCAGGCTGGAGTGCAGTGGCCAGATCTCTGCTCACTGCAAGCTCCGTCCCCCGGGTTCACGCCATTCTCCTGCCTCAGCCTCCCGAGTAGCTGGGACTACAGGCACCTGACACCTTGCCCGGCTACTTTTTTGTATTTTTTAGTAGAGACGGGGTTTCACCGTATTAGCCAGAATGGTCTTGATCTCCTGACTGCGTGATCCGCCCATCACGGCCTCCCAAAGTGCTGGGATTACAGGCTTGAGCCACCGCGCCCGGCTGCATTTTGTAATTTTCTAAGTGCGTTTGTCATTTCCAGAAGCTCTGATTGGGTTTTCTTTATGATATATATCTCTCTAGAAAATTTTTCATTCATATTCTGAATTTTTTATTTTATTTCTTTATGTTGGTTTTCACTTTCCTCTGTTATCTCCTTGAATAGCTTAATAATCAGCTTTCTGAATTATTTATCTATATTTCAAATATTTTATATTGGCTGGGATCAATCACTGGGGAGCTAGCATGATATTTTGGGGATGTTATAGGATCTTTTTTATTGTATTACCAGAAGTTAATTTTCTGGTTCCTTCTCATTTAGGTAGACTACCGTAATCGTTCTTGACTTTATTTTTTAACATTATATTTCTCCCTTAAGGATGTGACTTTAATGTTTACTGTTTATTATAACTGAATTTTGTTCTTCATCCTCTTTAAGGGTGAAGATTCTGTATGAGTTCCTTGGTTATAGAGACTATTTGTATGATGGTTTTCTCAGGTGCTCATTGTAGTACCAATGTATGCAGTGTGTGAGCAAGTTCCTTGTCTCTTACGAGGTTGAAATGGCATAGGTCTCTTGAACTTACCTCATTTTCCCCTGGTGTGCACTATTTTATTTATTTATTCTTCCACAGTATTTTATTAACTGAGTTGATGGTTCTGGCTTCAGGTCAGTAGTTGAGGTGTCCTTGGGTAAGCACCAGTTTTAGCTAAAGCAGGTGGGTAAATGCAATATCCAACGGTGAGCAGAGTTCTCACCCTTGACAGAAATGGCTGTGGGAGCTCTCAGTGAAATGCTCTGAGGTTTTATCAGTTGGGAAGGGTAGGAGTCACTTCAGCTCCCCTGCCAGGTCATCAGGAAAGCTATCCACCTCTTCGACTCATTTCTTCCCCAGTGTTCTGGCTATTCAGATTAGACAAGCACCTCTTTTCATCTGTAGAAATGTTGATTTTCCAAGTAAAGAGGAATTGTGACTCAGCCTCTCATGAAAGCCTGAACCTGGGGTGTACTCCTTCTGTGAGGATGTGGTCACCCTGAAGTATTTCAGGAAAGGTGTCTATAGGTGCAGCTATGACAAGCTCCCATGGCAGAAGCCCCAGCTATGTCTGTAGTGGTGGACAAGAGGGGAAAGAAGCCCGTTTCTCCAAGGTTGTTCACAAACACCAAAGCTACCTGGGTTTTGGAGAAGAGTTACTGACTTTCCCTGCTAAGCCTAGCACTGCAGTTGTGTCTCTGCTGAAAGAAACTTCCTACTAGTGGAAAGATCTAGGATTCAAGACCTCCCATCTGGATTATTTTGTCCTGTGGGATGTGCCCTTGATGTGATGCTCTCCCCCTTCTCCTAAAAGTAGGAGTTCTTGACAGTCAAATTATAAGGATAATATTGGTCTTTTAGGCCTAGCCACCAGTTGGGCTGCCACACTCCAGGCTGGTACTGGGGAATGTCTGCAAAGGATCTGGTGATATGACCTGTCCTAAAATCTCCCAGCCCAGCACCAGCTCTGATGAGGGTGGCAGGAGAGTGATATAGACTCTGTGAGATTCCTTGGTTATAGATAGCCTTAGTGTTCTTAAATGCTGGCTTTCTCAAATGCTGGTCTTAATGGGTAGTGAATTGGTCATGTTGACAGACTAAGGACTTCCTGGTTAGCCAGTGTGTTGCAGGCAATGGTGATAGATGACATCATGCGCCAGTTTTCTCCTTTATGGGCGCAGTGTTATTCTACCTAGAGGTGCTGTAATGAACTGTATTAGTTGGCTTCCAACCAGGAAGTGGCGTTTGCAAAGGAGCACCAGCTGCAGTGGTAAAAGTGGGATTTGAGCTTGTTCTATGTTGCCCAGGGGAAGTATTCTGGTTTCTCAGGTGAAGAGTGGGGCCATAAATCTCCCAAAAGTTTCTGTCCTTTGTGTTAAGCTGCCAGGGCAGGTGGACGGGAACAGGTAAGTAGGGGCTGGGTCAGACAGGTCTGTGCTCTGACGCTCCATGTGGAGGCAAGCTGCAGCCCCTGTGGGGATCAGTGGTTCTTAGGCTACTGGAGAAAGGTTCCAGTGGGGAGTGTAACTGCCTCTGCTGCACAGAAGGCTTTGCACAGGGAGTGGAGTAGCAGGTGGCAGTAAGTCTCACCTAGATTCTACACAATTGGCAAGGCAGATCTCACTCCTGCATTACCCCATTAAAAGCACCCAGCTAAGTTCTAAGCAGCTGAGTTAAGAACTCCACCTGTCCCAGACCATAAGTTTTCCCTGTGGCAATAGCAATTGTACCGTTCAGGGCATGCCCCTTTCCATCTGCATGCAAGGTCAGGTGCCCAGTTCCTGCGCTGGTGGCTGCAGCACACTTCTGGCTCACCCCTCAGGTTCTGGTCAGGGGAGTTTGTCCCCACTTGATGTTATACTGCAAAATTCAATTGGAAGCTTCTTTCAACCTGTAACCTCTGCCTGAGCTAGTTGGCTGACTTCCCCAAGGTCTCCTGTGACATACAATAAGGAATGGCCTTTCTAGGTCGGCACTAAAGACTGGGAATGCCTGCCAGGCAATTTCCACTGCCGCTTCTTCTGTTACATTTCTCATCACTTCCTAAATCAGTTCCAGTTCTGGGTAGGGTTAAGGCCTTCTCAGATAGCCTGGATTTTCAGGTTCCCTTGTGGGGATGTGTATTCTGGAGGCAGTTTCTCCCACTCTCATACTCTGGGGGTTTATAATTTTTCACCTGTCTCGTGGTGAAGACTGCAGCCTGCTGCTTCTTTCAAAGGGTCTGTAGATTCTTTCCATTTTTCTGTTAAGTTCGTGCATTGCTTCTTGGAAAAAATATACAGTGTGAACCTCTACACATTATTTTTCCTTCCAAGTGCCCATCAGGCTATTGATGAATTTCTTGGCAAAAACCTTATAAGCCAGAAGAGACGAGGGGCCTATTTTCATCATTCTTAAATAAAAGAAATTCTAGGGATGAAGCCAACTTTATTGCTTCATCCCTGGGAAGCAGGCTGGTTCAACATACACAAACCAATAAATGTAACGCATCACATAAACAGAACCAATGACAAAAATCACATGATTAACTCAATAGATGCAGAAAAGGCCTTCAACAAAATTCAACACTCCTTCATGATAAAAACTCTCAATTAACTAGGTATTGATAGAGTGTATCTCAAAATAATAAGAGCGAGTTATGACAAACCCTCAGCCAATATCATACTAAATGGGAAAATACTGAAAGCATTCCCTCTGAAAACTGGCACAAGACAAGGATGCCTTCTCTCAACACTCTTATTAAACATAGTATTGGAAGTTCTGGCCAGGCAATCAGGCAAGAGAAAGAAATAAAGGGTATTCAATTAGGAAAAAAGGAAGTCAAATTGTCTCTGTTTGCAGATGATATGATTGTATATTTAGAAAACCCCATCATCTCAGCTCAAAATATCCTTAAGCTGATAGCAACTTCGGCAAAGTCTCAGGATACAAAATTAACGTGCAAAAATCACAAGCATTTTTATACACCAATAACAGACAGAGAGCCAAATCATGAGTGAACTCCCATTCACAGTTGCTACAAAGAGAATAAAATACCTAGAAATACAACTTACAAGGGATGTGAATGACCTCTTCAAGGAGAACTACAAACCACTGCTCAAGGAAATAAGAGAGGACACAAACAAATGGAAAAACATTCCATGCTCATGGATAAGAAGAATCAATATTGTGAAAATGGCCATTCTGCCCAAAGTAGTTTATAGATTCAACGCGATCCCCATCAAGCTATCTTTGACTTTCTTCACAGAATTGAAAAAACTACTTTAAATTTCATATAGAACCAAAAAACAGCCCACATAGTCAAAACTATCCTAAGCAAAAGAACAATGCTGGAGGCATTACGCTACCTGACTTCAAACTACACTACAAGGCTGCAGTAACCAAAACAATGTGGCACTGGTACCAAAACAGATATATAGACCAATGGAACAGAACAGAGACCTCAGAAATAATGCCACACATCTACAATCATCTGATCTTTGACAAACCTGACAAAAACAAGCAATGAGGAAAGGATTCTCTATTTAATAAACGGTGTTGGGAAAACTGGCTAGCCATATGAAGAAAGCTGAAACTAAATCCCTTCCTTATACCTTATACAAAAATTAAGATGGACTAAAGACTCAAAAGTAAGACCTAAACTCATAAAAACCCTAGGAGAAAATCTAGCAATACCATTCAGGACATAGGCATGGGCAAAGACTTCATGACTAAAACACCAAAAGCAATGGAAGCAAAAGCCAAAATTGACAAATGGGATCTAAATAAACTAAAGAGCTTCTTCACAGCAAAAAACAAAACAAAACAAAACAAAAACAAATAAAAAAACAAAAAAAAAAACTATCATCAGAGTGAACAGGCAACCTACAGAATGGGAGAAATTTTTTGCAATCTATCCATCTGTCAAAGAGCTGGTATCCAGAATCTAAAAATACCTAAACAAATTTACAAAAAAGAAACAAACAACCCCATCAAAATGTGGGTGAAGGATATGAACAGACACTTCTCCAAAGAAGACATTTATGTGGCCAACAATTGTATGAAAAAAAACTCATGAACTGGTCATTAGAGAAATGCAAATCAAAACCACATAATCACTGGTCATTAGAGAAATGCAAATCAAAACCACAATGAGATACCTACCATCTCACACCAGTTAGAATGGCGATCATTAAAAAGTCAGGAAGCAACAGATGCTGGAGAGGATGTGGAGAAATAGGATTTTGGGAGTGTAAATTAGTTCAACCATTGTGGAAGAAAATGTGGCTATCCCTCAAGGATCTAGAGCTAGAAATACCATTTGACCCAGCAATCCCGTTACTGGGTATATACCTAAAGGATTATAAATCATTCTACTATAAAGACACATGCATATGCATGTTTATTGTGGCACTGTTTACAATAGCAAAGACTTAGAACCAACCCAAATGCCCATCAATGATAGAGTGGATAAAGAAAGTGTGGCACATATACTATGGAATATTATGCAGCCATAAAAAAGGATGAGTCCATGTCCTTTGCAGGGACATGGATGAAGCTGGAAACCATCATTCTCAGCAAACTAACACAACAACAGAAAACCAAACACCTCATGTTCTCACTCATAAGTGAGAGTTGAACAATGAGAACACATGGACACAGGTAGGGGAACATCACACACTGGGGCCTGACAGGGGGTGGGGGACTAGGGGAGGGATAGCATTAGCAGAAATACATAATGTAGATGATGGGTTGATGAGTGGAGCAAACCACCATGGCACGTGTATACCTATGTAAAAATCTGCATGTTCTGCACATGCACCCCAGAACTTAAAGCATAATAATAATAATAATAATAATAATAATAATAATAATAATAATAAAAGAAATTCCAACCAAGAATCTTATGTCCTGTCAAACTAAGGTTCAAAAGTAAAAGAGAAATAAAATATTTTCCAGACAATCAATCACTAAGGGAATTTATTGCCACTAGACTGGCCTTACAAGATATTCTCAAGGGCATTCTAAGCGTGGAAATGAAAGAACAATACTTACTAACACACACACACACACACACACACACACACACACACACACAGAACACTGCATTGAAATACATAGTCCAGAGAGCCTATAAAACAACTAAACAATAGAAACTACAAAGCAACCAGCAAATGACTTTACAATAGGATCAAAACTTCACGTATCAATATTAACCTAGAATTTAAATTGTCTAAACACCCCACTTTAAAGACAGAGTTGCAAGTTGGATAAAAAAAATAAGACCATTTATCTGGTGACCATTTATCAGCACCCATAAGCTCAAAGTAAAAGGTTGGAGAAAGATCTATCCTGCAAACAGAAAACAAAAAACAGCAGGGCTTGCTATTCTTATATAAGATAAAATAGACTCAACTAACCCAATAACAGTAAAAAGGACAAAGAAGGCAATTACATAATGATAAATGGCTCAATTCAACAAGAAGACATAAACAGGGCAACAAGGAAGAAGTGCTTCTAGACCTGCAAAAAATCCTAGACAGCCATACAATAACAGTGAAGGGCTTCAAGGCCCCATTCACAGTGTTACATAATCAAGGCAGAACACTAATAGAAGTTTTGGACTTAAACTTGACACTTGATCAATTTCTAATGGACATCTACAGACCACTCCACCCATCAACCTCAGATTATGCATTCTCCTCATCTGAACACAGAACATATCATGAGATTGACTACATGCTCAACTATAAATCAAGTATCAATAAATTCAAAACAATTGAAATCATACCAATCATACTCTTGGACCACAGTGAATAAACACAGAAAGCAATGCTAAGATGATCTCTCCAAACTAAACGATTATATGGAAATTAAACAACTTGCTCTTAATGCCTTTTGAGTAAACAAAATTATGGTCTAATAAAATTAAAAAACTCTTTGAAATGAATAAAGACAGAGACACAACATATCAAAATCTCTAGAACGAAGCCAAAGCGGTGTTAAAAGGAGAGTTTATAGTGCCAAATGCCTACATTAAGCAGTTAGAAAGATCTAGAATTAATCTAACATTATACCTAGAGGAACTAGAGAAAACAAGAACAAACTAACCCTAAATCCAGCAAGAAAAAAAATGGCTAAAATTAGAGCATAACTGAATAAAATTGTGAATCAAAAATTCATAGAAAAAATCAAGGAAACCAAGTGTAAACCAAATGTTGGCTTTTTAAAAGAATAAACAAAATCAATTCAAACACTGGTTAAATTAACAAAGAAAAAAAGAGAGGAGATCCAAAAAAGCACAACCAGAAATGGCAAAGGAGATTACAACTGATTTTATAGAAATACAAAAGATTCTCAGAAACTATTATAAACACCTCTATGCACACAAATGGGAAAATCTGGAGAAAATGGATAAATTCTTGGAAACACACAACCTCCTAATAATGAATTAGGAAGATACTGAAAACTTGAACAAATCAATATTAAGCTCTGGATTTGAATCAATAATTAAAAAACCTAACAATCAAAAAAAAAAAAAAAGAGAGAGAGAGAGAGAGAGATGCACCAGATGATTTCACAGCCAAATTTGGTTACACAACCAAATTCAAATGTACAGAGAAGAGCTGGTACCAATAATAATGAAACTACTCTTAAAAACTGAGGAAAAGAGACTGATCCGTAACTCATTCTTGGAAACCAACATCACCTTGATATCTGAACCTGGTAAAGACACACCAAAAAAGAAAACTACAGGCCGATATCCTTGAGGAGCACAGACACAAATGTTCTCAACAAAACACCAGTAAATCAAATCCAGCAATCACATCAAAAAATTCATTTACCATGATTGGGTGGGCTTTATCCCTGGGATGCAAGGTTGTTACAACATAGGTTTATCAATAAATGTAATTTATCACATAAACAAAACTAAAAACAGAAACTATATGATCATTTCAATAGATACAGAGGCTTTTGATAAAATCTATCATCACTTCATAATAACCCTCCCCCACCTGAGAAATTAGGCATTAACAGAACATACCTCAAAATATTAAGAGCTATTAATGACGAACCCACAACCAACATCATTCTGAATGGGCGAAAGCTTGAAGTGTTCCTCTTAAGAACAGGAGAAACACAGTAATGCACACTCTAACCATGCTTACTCAACATGGTATTGGAAGTACTGGCCAAAGCCATCAGGCAAAAGAAATAAAAAGTATGCAAATAAAAAAAATACAAAGTCAAAGTATCTATCTTCACTGATGACACGATGCCTAGAAAACTTTAAAGACAGTGCCAAAAGGCTCCCAGACCTGATAAACAGCTACAGTAAAGTTTCACAATACAAAATTAGTGTACAAAAATCAGTATCATTTCTATACACCAATAATGTTCAAACTGAGAGCCAAATCAAGAGTGCAATCCCATTTACAATAGTTGTTGGAAAAAAGAGAGAAAGAAAAAATAAATAAATACATTTAACCTAGGAGGTGAAAGATCTCTACAAGGAGAACTATAAAACACTGCTGAAAGTAATCAGAAATGACACAAACAAATGAAAAATCATTCCGTGCTTACAGACTGGAAGAATTATATCATTAAAATGGCCATACTGTTCAAAGAAATCTACAGATTCAATGCTATTCCTATCAAACTACCAATATCATTTTTTTCAAAAAATTGGAAAAACTATTTTGATTTATATGGAACCAAAAAGGAGCCATATTTGCCAAAGCATTTATAAGCAAAAAGAACAAAGCAAGAAGCATCACAAGACCCAGTTTCAAAATATTCTTAAAGCTACAGTAATCAAAACAACATGGTACTAGTACAAATATAGACATAAATACTGCCCAATGGAACAGAATAGAGAACACAGAAACTAAGCAACATACCTACAACTATCTGATCTTCAACAAAGTTAACAAAAATAAGCAATGTAAAAAGAACTCCCTGTTCAATAAATGGTACTTGGGTAATTAGCTAGCCATATGCAGAAGAATGAAAGCAGACCCCTGACTTTTACTGTATACAAGAATTAACTTGAAATGTATTAAAGATTTAAATTTAAGGCCCCAAACCATAAACATCTTAGAAGAAAACCCAGGAATTACCTTTCTGGACATCAGCCCTGGCAAAGAATTTATGACTAAGTCCTCAAAAACAATTTCAACTAACACAAAAATTGACAAGTCGTACCTAGTGAAACTAAAGAGCTTTTGCACAGCAAAGGAAACTGTCAGCAGATTAAAACGGCAACCTACAGAATGGGAAGAAATATTTGCATACTATTCATTGGACAAAGTTGAAATATGCAGAATCTATGAGGAACTTAAACATGTCAACAAGCGAAAAGCATATAACCTCGTTGAAAAGTGAGCAAAGAACATGAACAGACACTTCTCAAAAAAGGATATACTAGCAGCCAACAAGCATATGAAAAAATGTTCCATACTAATTATTAAAAAAATGAAAATCAAAACCACGAGATACCACCTCACACCAGTCAGAATAGCTATTATCAAAAAGACCAAAAAGAAAAAAAGAAAAAAAAACAGATGCTAGCCATTCTGCAGAGAAAAGGGAATGCTTATACACTGTTTGTGGGAATGTAAATAGGTTCAGCCACTGTGGAAAGCAGTTTGAAAATTTATCAGAGAACTTATATCAGAACTACCATTTCATCTAGCAATCCCATTCCTGGGTATATACTCAAAGGGAAATACATTTTTTTTAACCAAAAAGACACATGTACTAACATGTTAATAACAGCACTATTCACAGTAGCAAAGACATGCAATCAACCTACATACCTATCAATGGTGGATTGGAAAAATAAAATTTGGTAAATATATACCATGGAATGCCAGCCATAAAAAGATCAAAATTATGTATTTTTTTTTTTTTTACAATAGCATGAATATAGGTGGAGGCCATATCCTAAGTGAATTAACTTAGGAACAGATAATCAAATACCACATATTCTCACCTATATGTGGAGCTAAACTTTGAGTTCACAAATATGTAAGAGGAGACCGATAGTCCTG
Source organism: Piliocolobus tephrosceles (assembly GCF_002776525.5). Taxonomy (NCBI): domain Eukaryota; kingdom Metazoa; phylum Chordata; class Mammalia; order Primates; family Cercopithecidae; genus Piliocolobus; species Piliocolobus tephrosceles. Next base: position 13,181,819 of record NC_045444.1, on the reverse strand, counting down.
GGGATTACTAGAGGAAGGGAGGGAGAGGCAAGCAGGCGCTGAAAAGCTGCCTATGGGGTGTCACGCTGAGTACCTGGGTGATGGGATCATTCATACCCCCAATGTCAGCATCAAAAAATATAGTCATGTTACAAACCTGCATACATTCCCTCAAATCTAAAATAAAATTTAAAATTATTAAAACATACGAAATAAAAGATAAGAATATGATAAAGGAAAGTTTTTTGAAATGAAAACAATTGTGGTACAATTTAGAAATTATTTTTTAAATGTCCTATCTAGACTTTTATCTGCTATAATAAAGGTATGAATTATTCCTCAAATACTTATACAATTAAGTTCTAGATGAAACTTTACATGTTTAAAGTGAAGAGGAAACAAGGCAGCATGTATGCACCCTTGATTTGCAGACAAAATAAATTTGCCCGTTAGAGTGTTATTGAAAAAAAAAAAAAAAAAGACAAAACAAACAAGAAAACCTACCTCGTTTTATGTAACAAGTAGTCTATTAATTTTTTAAATAACCAAAACACATTGGACCTCTTTGTACTTTCTGCTTAATTTTGCTGTGGACCTAAAACTTGTGTAAAAAAAAATAAGTCAATAACAACAACATTGGGCCAAAATGTCAGCCTTTATAAAAAATTATTTTTCAGGACTAAATTTTCTTCTTGTTGAAAAGTATAAAAGTTAAAGAATGTAACTATTGGCAAAACCTTTGTTTCTTCTCTATTTAAATGAGGGTTAAGTTGCCTGCTTGAAGATTCCTCTTTCATAGACCTCAGTCATATTATTCATTTGGTCTTTCTGTTCCCCTAGACAGGTCAAGGAGCTCAAACGTATTACCTGGATACAACAGAAGTACTCCTTTCTGTTTTAACTTCAATATTTTTAATCTTCCTATAGAAAAAAAAAGTCAGCTTTAAATACAGATGCAATTGAGGTCAAACACCTCTCGCTTGATCAGTCCTCTTTTTCCCAAACTGTCCATTAATTTTAAATATTTAAAACCTCAAGAATGAACTTCATTCAATCAAACTAAAATAAGGGCAGCCATTCAGGCCCAGTGCCAATTTGAGGGAGATTATATATAGGTCAGGAAAAGGCATGACAGTGGAACACTTCAATGTATCAATAGTCACAAGGATATATAAGATTTAGAGCCATTTGCATAGCTAGCTCGACTTCCTCACCACCAGTATTTCTGAACAGGGGATATCAAAATGTAAGTAATGTGGGAAAAGCATAAAAGAGTAACATAATATTTATTTTTTGAAGTGACATATGTGGAAATAAGAATGCTGTTTCCATTGGTGCCCATGTCACTTAGGTACCATTGGACTTTAATTTTTCCAAGTCACAGTTCCTTTAACCCTTCAAAAGAAATGATAATTCCATCTTCAAGATTATAGTGAACCACAAAAGAGCTGTGATACTATAGTACTTAGCAAAGCATAGAAAAGAGCAAGTACTCACAAATGGGAGGGAAAGATAGCACTACTTGGAATGATGACGTTAAAAGGAATGCTGGTAATCCTGGTATGGGCATTGTTTATTTCTGTCATGGCAGTAATAGTAGCAGTGGAGGCTACAGGCACAGCAGCAGAGGCAGCCATAGTGGGAATATGTTCAGCAGTAATTATATGCTGATTGCACTGGAATTCCTGAAAAGCAAGGAAGGACCTAATTCCATCATGCTTTCTATAAGGGGTCAGCAAACTGCAGCCTGCTTCCCCGTTTTGTATGACCCGAATGCTAAGAATATTTTTTTTGCATGCTTCGATGGTTACATTTTAAGTAGTTATGTAGGTACTTGCATAATATGTTCAATTTTGCTGCTTGACCAAAAAATATTTACCATCTAAACCTTTAGAGAAAAAGTTTGCTGATCCCTGCCCTATATCCTTGATTATTGCAAGACATTCAGGATGTCTCTTACCTCTTGTCCAAATGCTTCTCAGATCTCCTGATCTGATCTAAGTTAACAATCTCTTTGTAATACCCATATTCTCAGCAAAATCTCCTAAATTCTCCATGTATTCTTTGTTTCTAATCTCCTGAAGACATAGATATCTCTGTTTTCTCTCCCACATAGCTGGTAACTTTAAGCCTGAAGTGAGGAATACAATCTTCCCTGTTTTTCATAACACTTTCATACTATTCTCCTTCTGCCTAAAAATCCCAAGTTTGTTTGAAGTTCATACTATCAAATGAAGTATATTAATTATGGCCTTTAATTTTGATTTATTAGCCATCAATTCAGTACTTTACTGGCTTAAAATAACAAAAATATTATTTCTCATTCATCTAACCTGTCCATGTCTGCTCATTGGAAAACTCTACTCCATGTCACCATCATTTTGAGACCAGGTGGATAGAACCTGCATCTTGCCATTCACTGTGGTGCAGAGAAATAGACATGGAAAATTGTATCTTGGCTCTTGAAAATGGCTTTCCAAGAGGTGACATCTCATGCTCACATTAATTGACCAAAGCCACTCAAATGAACAGGCATAGCTCCTTGGGGGCATTTCCTACCAAATGACCTGAAAATGGAAAATGGAAACTACTTCAGAACTTCATGAATCACTCTCATTCTTCACCACCTACTATGTCTCTTTAGTTTGCAGTCCTCTGTGGATCTTGGGGCTACTGTCCCTAATTCCTCTAAATGTTAGCACATGAATCATGTCTCTCTCCCACGATTTTTGTCCCAAGACTCACTGATGTTAATCTCCACATAGATTATCCTTCCAGCATCTATCACTGAGTTGTTTGACTGTGTCATCATTTCACCTCAGTTACCTATTCCATGGTCATAACCTAGACCTTGGAATTACTATAACTGCAACCCACCCATAGTCTCAAGCACCCATTCTCCTATTAACACCTCCCATTTTTTCATCCCAGACCTACTTGTTTTTGAACTCTAACTTTCACCCAATCACTGGGACTTCCAATCCATTAATATTACCAATTTTTCACTATTGATTTCCATCCCCTTGTGCTTTTATTTCTTCCTCTATTGTTCTCCTATTTCATAGTCCATCATTATAGTCACTCCTTTGCATGGTGTTTCAGCTCCTTTGTCCCTCTCTCCCTGCTTTTTACATATTTAGCAAAAGTGCAAGTGGGATTAAATATTGGTCTCTGCCTACTCGACATCTGGACCCAAATTTCCAAGTGGCCTTAGAAAAACACACAACCTGACAGGTATCACTTAAAATTCATGATCATACATTTCAAGTGGATTATTGGAATTTCCCAGAGATACAAAAATATTCTGCTAGTCAACACACTCTGCCACTCTCTCCTAGGTCCTTGCTACTCAATGTGTGGTCTAAGCGCCAGCAATAGAGGAACTGCTTTGGGCTTGTTATAAAAGCAGAATCACAAACTTCTCTCTGACTCAAAGTGTAAGAATCTGCATTTTAACAAGACACTCAGATAATTCTCATGTATATTAAAATCCTGGAATCTTTATTCTAAAAAAACTATCTCACATTGGCTGAAAGTGCTCAATCTCCTTTGCAATTTCTGTTTACCTTCCCTAACTTCTAACATTAGGATGTTTTAGGGCTCAGTCATCAGACCTGTTCTTCATCTACACTTAACACGTCATTTTAGATCATCCAGTCCCCTCCCTTTAAATACTTCCTAGAACTGCAATGACCAAGTTTATAATTCCAGTCAAGTCTTCTCCCATATACTCATATTTTTGCATCCAGTTCTCATGTACTGTGTTTCTCCACGGGCATGTGTAATAGGTACCTCAAATTCAACATATCCATATATCCAAAACAAAATTATTCTTTTCTTGGTCCATCCCTCTTCAACCACTAATCTGCTTCTCCCAAAGACTACTCTATCTCAGTAAAGACAACTTCATTTTTAATGTTTGTCAAACAAATCTTGGCACAATCCTGATTTTTCTCTCTTTTGTGCCTTACCTCCTGTCCATCAAAAAGTCTAACTGGATGCATTTTCAACTATATTCAAAATCTGACCATGCCACACTTATCCATTGCTACTACCCCAGCTGTAACCATCATTATCCTTCACGCGACATATTAAAAGCCTCCTAACTGGTCTTCCTTCTTTCACCTTGACCCCTTGTCCACCTGGGTTCCCCATCTATGGATACAACAAACCAAGTACTGACATGTGATGCAGAACCTGTGGATACGAAGGGCCAACTTTTATATTGAGAGTTTCACAGGGCCACCTGTGGGATTTGAACATCTGCGAGTTTTGGTGTCTGCAAGCGTCCTGGAACTAATCCCCCATGAATACAGAGAGATGACTGTACATATAAAAATCTCATTTCTGTGTACAGACACACAAATATATTTATAGTAAAATGGAAGATAATAAAACCACCAAAATGCTGATCATCATGTTCTATAAATGATAGACTTAGTATAATATTCTATCCTGCTTTTCCACCTTGCATTTTATCATAAGAATTTAATATAAAATAATTAAACAGTCATATAATGATTAAAATCATTAGAATCGACATTATTAGCACCATAATTTAGCCATTCGCTTACTAATAGAGCTATTCAAGCTACTATTTATAAATTTTCACTATTTTAAAAATAGTGAAACCTCCTTGTACATAAGTTTTTACTTATATTTCTAATTATTTTAAAAGACAAATTCCAACAGGTTGAATTACTGGGTCAAGGAGAATATTCAAAAGATTCTTGATGAATATAATCAAATTAACTTTCATCAAATATGTGGTAATTAACATTCCTGTAAGTAGAATCTGAGAATTTAGATGCTATCACACCCTTGATAGTCCAAAATTCTTCATTCATTAAAACATTGCTAATAATATAGATAAAAATATTTCATTTTTCATGAGAATATCTGTATTATTAATGGATTTGATCAGTTTTCCATGTATTTGGAGACCAATTCTTAATGCTCATGTCTGCTTAGTACTCCTAACTCTCAGGAATTGGCCAGGGAGGCATGATTCCTGCCTCTGTAGCAAAAAAAAATTACTTCAAGTTTACTCATTAGAATTAGCCTCTTGCCAAGCAACCTTTCATTATTCTTTTTCTAACGTTGACCTGACCCAGTGCCACCTTGCAACTGATCGAGCCAACATCTAATTAATGGGGTTTGTATTGATGGTAAATAAGCCACACTGTAATTTATAATGACTTTATTTCAGGATTATTTACCTATGGGAAAATAAGATTTTTTTCCTCTGTGAATTCAAAGAGTGTCTCAATCAGAATCTCCAAATAAACTCAAATAGATTTAGCACAGGAATGTTATATCTCAAGACTTCCCAAGACAACAGACCAAACCCACAATTTATACATAGAAATAATAAACGGTTACTTATTTCAATGTGTTTTTCATGTCACTGTTAAATCTTTCTTAACCAAAATAATTTATTGAACTTGCCTTACACAGTACCTTAAGTTTTACCACGATAGTGACCTTTTCGCTAATGAATTTCATTGCTTTCAGATGTGCATCTCTGTACCAGGAATCAACATTCACAAATGAGGCTCATTTAACTCATTGTCAGTCTTGATCATTTTGATACATCTTTGATGAAAACTTACATCTGAAAAAATTGTAGGTTGTAAGGAAGGATATTTCAGAATATAAAGCATTATTCTAGTAAGTTTTAGTGAGATTCCAAAGTTGGGGTGGTAAGATGGAAGTATACCCTGGGGTTAATAATGCATTGGGAAATAAATTGGCAGTGCCTGCCTAAAGAGCTAAATTAAAAAATATTCTGGGACTAGGCACAGTTCTTGTGGGAAATAATATAGTGAAGAAATGGTAACTTCTAGCACCAGCAGAGGAGGAAGGAGTAATATTACAGGTGCTGTATATTTGACTACACTGCATATTTGACTACAGTTCTCAAACACGAACTTGCATTAGTATGCCCTAGAGGGTTTATAAAAACACAGATTGCTGGATGCCAACACCAGAGCTTCTGACTAGGTAGATCTCGGTGAGGCTTAATCTTGAGTATCTGCAAGTAGTGCTGACGCTGCTGGTCAGGGGCCGCACTTTAAGAACCATTGGTCTAGAGTGTTAGATGCCATCCCCCTACTGTTGAAGGCTGAAGGAATGTGGAGTTGAGAAATCAATTACCTTGATCTCTCTGCTGAAGACTGAACACATTTAACCTGTTTTTAAACCTATAAAACAGAAATCTCTGCATAATATAATTCTGTTACAGCATAGGCAGCTCTTAGAATAAATTCTTATGGAACTTATCAGATTAGGGTTGCCAGATTTAGCAAAACAAAAGAAAAAAATCCAACAAAATATTTTTATTATAAATATGTCCCATGTCATATTTATGTGAAATTCAAAGTTAACTAAGAATTCTGTATTTTACCTGGTAATGCTATATCTAACTAAACAGTGTGGAAAAGCTTATAGAAAAGAAGAGTGCAACAAATCCACGTCCTAAACCAGAGATACAAAAGACTTAAACAAAGATTGTGGAAATACCATAGGACTAAATATGAGTACTCCAAATCCTCCTCCTCAAAACAGATGGAGCTCTGTAATACTAAGACTATGAAGGATAAATGTCCAAAACGGAGTGGAAAGAAACCAAATAAGTGAAGTGAGTGGAACTACATCTGTGTCACACCTCTTTCACTCTCTCAACATGTGAACTTGTCCTATAATGGTCTTAAGTAATCCAAGCAGCAGACTAAGGACACAGCTGGAAGCTGATAACATTTCCTACCTCAGGCTGCATTAACTTATATGCAATAAGGAAAACTGGGTATCTTTAAAAATTGAATTTAATGCAGAGATTTGCTTTTAAGCCAATTTCTTAAGAAGAGATAAAAGGGGAAGGTAAATTTTTCCTGAAATTTATAACTAAAAGTAGTTTCTGCCCCCCATAGAACTGAAGAAGCAGAGGAGAGTTACACCCCGAGCCCAGGATCACTATCCCATTGAAAATGCTATTGTTGGATCTGAGCTACTTTATCTGGAACCAAGACACACAAAATGATAGTAGCTATTGCTACTGTTTCTACTGGTGATACCACTGACATTGTAAAGCACCTACAGAAGAAAGAAAAAAAAAATACATCTTTTCTCCTTCTTCTAATTTCACTTCAGTATTTCCCATTGGCTGAATGTGATGGAAAGGCAGCTGAAAAAAGAATGTTGAGAACATAACTTATAATAATTTATAGGCTTCCAGTTCTTGTTCCAAGGAAAGCATATTAAAGGTTGAACATGAAGCTGAAAGACTATAGACACCATTTGGGAGAGCCCATTCCAGATGACTGGTGTTCATACTCATCATTCTTCCCATAGTTAAACTCCCAAACAACAACTTTAACAATGTCAGGTTTCCACACAACTAAAATAAACAGATGGCTTTCAAAAATAGTCAGACAGACATTATTTCCTCTGAAAAGGGCACATATTAAGTCAAATAATTGAGTAGATAATATTAATTCCACTTCCAGTTTTGTTAAAAGCCCACCTAGACATATTATTAGCTAAAAAGACTTTTGTACCTCCTCTTACACAATATAGTAGAAAAAATGGAAAGGAAAATATAAATCCTACCTAACATATGTACGTAACAAACAATAGGAAAATGTGAGCAGTCATCACAGTCTTCATTTCTGTAACTATCCATGAGAACACAGTTGATGTTATAATTTCCTTAGTCTGTGATCTATCCAGTGTTCCCCATGCCCCAGCAAACATGGCAGCTGATTAGTGTTCTTTACCTAATTATTGATTCCTGAATTTCTGATTACTTGTTTGTCCTACTATTATTGGATTTCTGTCATCTTCCACTAATGTTTACTTCTGTGCAGAGAAGTACTAATACAACTAAGAGACAACCCAGAGAATCCCCCAGGTCTCTTAGTTTCTCCTGCCTCTATGGGCAGCAGCATCCTATTTTCACTTTAATAAAAATAAATAAACCCCAGCCTGTACAGTAACCCCATATTTGCCTCTTGACTTGATGGCATGAGGAACTCAAATAAGCAAGTAGCAGCCTCAACCTTAATTTTATTGAAAACAATGTTGTGATGCTTAAACGTTTTCCTCCTGGGCTCTAAAACACATAAATCAGAAAATCTCAAGATTCTGGAAACGGGAATCCAGCGTTTGTGAGTGGGTTGTTAGAGACATTAGTGACAGGAATCGCTTGCTTCCACTCTTTACTCCTAAACTGCTGTATCTTGCTGTGAGGGAAACAGCATGATCCATTCAACAAAGGTTCTAAGCATATATCACACTCTGTGGGAAAACAGCCCAAACTCACAAGGTGTTGTCTTTCAACTGATAGCAAGTGAATCATCAGACTGACTCTACCATTCTATGAGGCCGGATGCTTTAGAATAATATGCTACATCCTATAACCAAGAGCTCTATACAGCATGATTGCTGCCCCATGTGACCTACTTTTCCATGCAATTTTATCTGTGTTGAAGATCTTACTGAGCTCAATATCATATATGGTACTAAAATGCCAAAGTGCTGGTGCTACAATCAATTCTCTTACTATTGCCGACGGGCAACACCTTCTTTTTCCCTTAGCCCACCTTCTGATCTCCAGTAATTCCCCACTGGAAGAACCTAACAGAAATCTGCCAAGGAAAAGAGTATGAAATGTAATAAGCAAATTTCTAGCCCCACTGATAAAGAAACATCTGTAAGAGGGACAAGTGTGAAGCTGAGAATCAGCAAACACCATTCAACACAAAGAGGGTCCTCAGAGGATATTAGGATGGAAAATCACAGTAATCATCACTCACCCCTTCTCCCAATGTCAAAGCTACTATTAACTGTTTAAACTAATTTTTTCCCGGTCTAAAGCCCCAGCCTTCACTAAGAAGGAAATTTCTAATTTATTGTTTGATGGGCAAAATAGAGTCTTACAGGATACAAAAAGAAAAATAATAATAGACAAAATACTACCATCATTAATCTAACAATTACTGAGCCTTTAATATGAGTCAGATTTGTTTTCTAATCATTTTCTCTATATTGTTTCATTGTACTCTCAATCTGATGAATAATCACTATTAGGATCCTAATCTCAAAGATGCAGAAAAAGGCAGAAAGAAGTTGGTTTGCCCAAGGTTACCCAGCTAGCAAATGCTGCAGCAGAGATACAAACCCAATTTCTCTAGCTCCATAGTTCATGCTCTCAATGCTATGATTATTCTTTCCAGCCTAATCTCCCTTTCATACCCAAGGCCTCTTATACTCTAATTGACATTTTTTTTTTTTTTTTTTTTTTTTTTTTTGAGATGGAGTCTCGCTCTGTCGCCCAGGCTGGAGTGCAGTGGCACCATCTCAGCTCACTGCAAGCTCGGCCTCCCCGGTTTACGCCATTCTCCTGCCTCAGCCTCTCGAGTAGCTGGGACTACAGGCACCCGCCACCTCGCCTGGCTAGTTTTTTGTATTTTTTTTTTTTTTTTTTAGTAGAGACGGGGTTTCACCATGTTAGAATTGACATATTTTTTAAGAAGTAGGCTGGGCGCGGTGGCTCATGCCTGTAATCCTAGCACTTTGGGAGGCCAAGGAGGACGGATCACGAGGTCAGGAGATCAAGACCATCCTGGCTAACACGGTGAAACCCCGTCTCTACTAAAAAAGACAAAAAATTATCCAGGCCTGGTGGCGGGCACTTGTAATCCCAGTAACTCGCGAGGCTGAGGCAGGAGAATGGCGTGAACCTGGGAGGTGGGTTCACCGAGATCGCGCCACTGCACTCCAGCCTGGGCGACAAAGAGAGACTCCATCTCAAAAAAAAAAAAAAAAAAAAATAGCCGGCATGGTGACATATGCTTATAATTCCAGCTACTCGGGAGGCAGAGGCAGGAGAATCACTTTAATTCAGGAGGCAGAGATAGCAGTGAGCCGAGCGAGACCTTTCCACTGCACTCCAGCAGTGACAGAGCCAGACTCCATCCCCCGTCCACCCCCAACCCTGCAAAAAAAAGCTTCTTTAAATGTGGTATTAGGCATCTGTAAATTACTTTAACTTCATCTTTCATTGTGTCGCAAATTTCAGTCTAACATCTATATTTCAGAAGAGAGAAAGGCAAAACTTACCAATACTTCTCGGGGAACTAGACAAGCTTCAGGTTGTAGGGCTACAAAACCCAAAAGATACAGATATTTTCTGAGGTCAGACACCATGGAAGCAATATATCAGGGAGTCCTAAGTAAGGATTTGACTCCTGATGCCCTCTCTAAAGTCTTGAACACAGTTTAATTAATCTTGGAGTTATGAATAATATTGAAGCCAATTAGAATAAGGTTATAGTTTCAAGGGCAGACCGAAAAAATGAGTCTCTGGTTTTCACAGCAAACACCAGGAGAGCCTTTAGACATGAGAATTCCTGGTCATCCTGGCTGCGTATATAATCACAAGTCTTGATTCTCATTGTCCTTAGCTAATAGAAATGGATATTATAATGTGGACATTATTATTCTCTCATGAAAAAATTAACAATACATGTCTTGATTGTCCTTTATCCTAGTAATATGTCTGGCCCAAAATAAAAGATAAGTGAGTCCCCTGATGAAATCGATAAAATGGAAACAATGACCGAAAGGATCGTTTCTCCAAGTGATGTTTTTCCAACTTGTCATTCTTTTCCCTTTATGCACTTATCCCCATGCACAGCAAGGCTTCTTTACGCCTGCTATCAGGAAGAAGTTATTGAGTGTACTCCCTTTACTGTCACTTTGGTCCATTTCTCTACTACGCTTCATCAAATTCTTTCATGAATGGCTCCACCTTTTCTCGCCCCAAACCCTAACTTAGACAGTTGATTTCTATGATATTATCTTGGAATATGACTTCTAATGGGTCACCAAACCCTTAATTCACTCTTCTCTTTATGGTTCTTACAATATAAAAAGGTCAGACTGAGAGAGGGTTCAGTCAGTCGTTCATCTGCAAAATAAACTTCTACTTCTTGGCTGGTTACCCAGGTGTTAATCTTCTTCTGTTCCATTCCCTAATGTGAGTACATATTTTGATTTTTTAATGAAATCTTAAGGTGCACACTTCATACCTAACTGCATCCCCACAGCAGGTATCTCCTTAGTGTGACAGGCAAGAGCATTATGCTAAGTAGATAATCACAACAATTAACTGAAAAGGTTATAATTTCATCCTGTTTGGTACTGTTGGCCTGTCAAAAATAATTAGGTTAAAATAGATCTCAAGACTCCCTCTGCAAATTTAGGGGAGAAAATAGAAGAAGAAAGAAAGAAAAAGGTGACAGCTAAGAACTTTTTACTTGGCCAAATTAAATGTTCTGAAATTTCACTGCTGGCTGAAACACTAGAAAGCTATTTAATAGAAGAGTCCTCTCAACTCAGTTGGAGGTATTTGGTTTCTGTTTCAACGCTTCTCAATACAAATATTGAAAACGCATAAGGCAAAATTTCAAGGCACAGGTTCTGACCAAAAAGATAATCTCTCACCATTTACAAGGAGATGAGAAAAAATATATAGAAACAGCTTTCTTAACAGTTTTGACTTCTTTTTTTTTTTTTTTTTAATATACTTTATGTTCTAGGGAACATGTGCACAACGTGCAGGTTTCTTACATATATATACATGTGCCATGTTGGGGTGCTGCACCCATTAACTCATCATTTACATTAGGTATATCTCCTAATGCTATCCCTCCCTCCTCCCCCCCACCCCACAACAGGCCCTGGTGTGTGATGTTCCCCTTCCTGTGTCCAGGTGATCTCATTGTTCAATTCCCACCTATGAGAGAGAACACATGGTGTTTGGTTTGACTTCTACCTTCAATTTTGCTAGCACTCGTGCTTGCATTTGTGTTCTAGGTATTTGTGTTCTGGAATCTTGTCTCCACTCATGGCCTAATTAGCTGTGGGATTTGGAGAAACTCATTTATGTTTTAGCCACCACTTCATTACTAAAAATTAAAAGCTCAAACTAAGATGGTAAAGTATTACCTAGATTTAACATTGTTTAATTATATTAAATTTCTCCACACCAAAGATGAACAGACTTCAGTGACAAAAGTTTGATTCAGTCACAGCACTATCACTGCCATGAAAAGACACATTTTCTGTTTGATGTCATTGCTTTTATTCCCTTCTGTTCCTACTGTATGTCGTGGAGGTGGGATGAGATGATTATTATCATCTAATGCTTGCCCTCAAAAGACTTTCAGTCTATCTGGTGAAGCTGAACCTGAACTAATGACATAATTAAAAAAACAATATAATGGACAGAAGACATGGGCTCAAAGGCCAATATAACATATCGTGGCTAGTCTAGGAAATACAAAATCACTGTGGCTTATATCATAGACTGCTTGGGAATTTCATGTAATATTTTTTCAGACTTTAAAACAAACTATATGTATGTATTATATTCAAATAAAATTGGACCTTTCTATTTTGTGGAAGACCACAAAAATACAGGATGAATAGCATAGATGAAAACTGTATCAACAGCGTCTCTTTTCATGGATAATTCTTGTTATTTTTATTTATTTATTTATTTATTTTATTTTATTTATTTATTTTTTTTGAGATGGAGTCTCGCTCTGTTGCTTAGGTTGGAGTGCAGTGGCGCCATCTTGGCTCACTGCAAGCTCCGCCTCCCGGGTTCATGCCATTCTCCTGCCTCAGCCTCCCCAGAAGCTGGAACTACAGGCGCCCGCCACCATGCCAGGCTCATATTTTGTATTTTTAGTAGAGACTGGGTTTCACCGTGTTAGCCAGGATGGTCTCGATCTCCTGACCTCGTGATCCGCTTGCCTCAGCCTCCTAAAGCTCTGGGATTACAGGCGTGAGCCACTGCGCCCGGGCTCTTGTTATTTTTACACTGTCATAATTTATATTCTATTTTTTTCTGGAAAAAATTTTGAGGCTGCCCTTTCTGCCTTTTAAATTTGCTTCTCCTCAAAAATTTTCCTATAAAAATTGTAAAATAAGTTTCCTATTTTTAATTTCACTATATTTGTATGTTTGACCTGCTTTCGTTAGCCTATTTCTCATGCTTGCTACCAAAGCTTTGTTTAATAACGCCGTTACATTCCAGTGCACCGAATTGTTCCACACAATGTATCATTCATTCATATGTTCTCTCCTGGAAACTGGGAACTCCATGGGCACAAAGATTTCTACAATACTTGTCTTAAAACCCCCACTCCTTTACAGTGTTTGTCACATAGTAAATATTAATAGCAGATATCATTGGTTTCCTACTTAATAACTATCCTTCCCCCTCTGCTCTTTCTATTGGAACCCAGATTTCATTCAAGCACCCACCATTTTCCACATAACCATATGCTGCAGAAGAGGTGAGCCCTCACCCCAGTCGCAGAGAGCGAATCACATTCTAAAAGAAGAAATGGTCTCATTCTTTCTGCCAGTGATTGAGGTCAAGTGATGATACTTGGAAAGGAAAATTTGTTCACACAATATAAATTCCCAAGGTTTGGTATTTCTAAGGTTGTTCCATGCAATGATGCCATTACGGGCTCTGGTTCATTTTATCTTTCTTCTCTGCCACTTTCAACAGGTTGACTTTATTCCCTGCCTGGATCTGCTTCTTTTTAAGAAGGCAAACTGCTAGTTCCTAAATGTCACCTTCAAATAAAAAAATGCAGGGCAGAAATCTTTGCTAATAAGTTGTTAGGAAAAAGTTTTTTTAGTGTTATTGTAAATGATTTATCTTGCCAATAGAAATAGATATCATGCCAATAAAAATAGATTTTAAAAAACTGTCTCCTCTGCAGCATTATCCTATTCTTTATATGTGATATCAGGAACATTGGCTGCCGTGTGAGAGGCCTAAGTAGACCCAGCTTGAGGACAAAGTCAGCATGTTGGGGAGGACAGAATAGAGCGATAGAACAATCCCTGTTTACTTAACCAGTCTTGGCACCTGCTCTACCACACAACTTATAGAAGCTAAATTTTCCTTTTTCTGTTTCATTGTCTAAAATTTTGTCCTACTAAATGTTGAAGTCCCACAAGAAATATAATAATAATAACTAAATAATATTCAATCCTGAAAGAACTACTGGACCTTAGAAAGGAGCCAAGACATTTTGTCTAAACCAGGATTTCTCAAATTCTGGCACTATTGACATTTTTGACCCAGATAATCCTTTGTCATAGGTGGGTGGTACTGTGCATTGTACAATGTTTACCAGCATCCCTGGCCTCTACCCACTAGATGCCAGTGGCACTCTACCACTCAAATACGACAATCAAAAATGTCTCCAGAAATTGCCAAGCGTCCTCTGGAAGGTCAGCTTGCCCCAGATGAAAACTACTGGTCCAAACCTGTCATTGTCTAGATAAATAAACTTAGGTTCAAAGAATAAAGTGACTTTCTCAACATCACACAGCTATAAAGTAGTAGAAGGGAATGAAAATCCACGTGTATGAATTTTCAACACATGTTCATCATGAAACTACTCCTCATCTGTGGGCCACTATGTTTGATTAATTAATAGATCAAGCAACAATATATAAATGAAATAACAGAAATGTATTAGTACTAGGTTTGGCTGTGAGTAATCAAAATTAAAAATAAGAGTGTCTCAAACAAGATGCTTCTTTCTCGCATAAACTCAAGCTTTGTAGGAAGCCTCTATTACCACCATCCTAACTTCTCATAACTCCTTATTTTACCAACCTAAAAATATAGCTTCTGCTTCAACGTCTAAAATAGTCCATTTAGTTCTGGCCATCATATCCTCAACTGAGTCAGGAGGAAGAAGGAAAAGAAGCAAGAAAGTGTTTGTGACATCCCACCTCTAAGGATGTATCACATTTACCATATCATTTCCACCTCCTCCATGAATCAGAATCTAGCTCCAGGGAATGACAGGGACAGTAGATTTTATTTGGGGCAGCTATCTCTCCAGTTAACAGCAATGGTTCTATAATTGCCGAATAAAGGGAGATAATATATTAGGAAACAATGCGCATCTCAACTAGAGGAAAAATGGGGAAGATAGAAAAACAGAGAACAGAGCAGAAGAAAGCAAAGGGAAAAGAAATAAAAAACAAATATAAATGTTAGCCATCTGGCACTTAGTAGGTCCTGAATAAAGATGAGTTACCTTTCCTCTTTCAATCCTCCTACTTCTCCTGAAGAAGTCGTTATTTAAGCATTAACACTAGCTATTCTGTCCGTGAGATAACTATTTAAAGCTTATAGTGAAACCTAAATTCAACTAAATATATTAAAATTCAATGCAATGTTTCTGGTGTTTTTATTCAAACAGAGAAGTAGGAGTTTCATTCCCTCATCTTAATTCTGGAAAGACTTCCATGTGAAACTTGATTATTATTAGTAGTATTATTATTTTTATTCTGAAGCTGTATCTTACTGTTTTCTGACATTAATTCATCATGTCAGCTGGGCTTACAGACTTTACTTCTAAGCTAGTTACCCTGGAAAGCTTCAGGAACACAACATATTATCATTTTTTTTGTCTCATGCTCATTTCACAGCAGATGGAGTAAGAAATATGTTGCCTGACAGATGGTTATTAAAGAAGTTTGTTGGTCAGTCACAACCAATCAGCTTTTTGTTTACAAGGCTGAACACGCACTAGAAGTTTACATTCAAGGAGTTGCCTTAACAGTTTACATTGTCTTCAACTAAAACTTGAGGCTGAATTACTTTTTAACTTCAAATTTTAAAACAAATAATGCCATTTAAATTCCTGAAATCTATATGTCAAGAAAAAATGATTTGTTCATTTTTCTATTTATTCAAAAAGCTTTCAGAGAGTGTCAGGCATTGTTCTAAATGCTCAGGGGTATTGTGTGTTATTGAATATTGGTAGAATATTATATTCTATCAAATGAAAGGTAGAGGTAAGACTTTCAGATCTACTTCATCTACTGTAGAATGTGCCGCTTGACATGCCAGTCTGAGGTCTGCATATTCCCTCTGCACTTCCATATCATTGTACATCTTCCCATAAAGAACACAACTGCTGGTTTCCTTGCCTATGCTCCCCTTAGTTTGCAAACTCTTGCAATAGGAAGGGTCATCTTAGTCATCTCTCAAGACTCTGTACCTAGCACTCAACAAAAGTTGGTTTTACAAATAAAGAAAAAATTATAAACAATTTGTCTTTTATTTAATTCAACAAAAATGTAAGCAATTGGAATATATATTAAAAGTTATTCAAAATATAGAAATGATAACGTAGTTTAAAAAAGCCATGGAAAGATTCAAGAAAAAAAAAAAGCATTGAGAATATTTTTCCAAAAAGCCATTAACTCTGTCTCACCAGAAACTATTCTTACTACTCTAATTAGCTGCAACTAGTGTGGTAATGTCAAACATCAAAGGCGGAGGAAACTCTAAGATAGTTAATTTCACCTCCATCTAGTGAAATTATATTACATTTGCAACTTTTAAGGGTTGATTCTCGAAAAGTTACCATTTCTAAAGAAATGCCTATGTAAGAAATATCTGCTTGAGTGGCTAACACTTTCTCTTTACTCTCTGGATAGCTGTCCTGGGATGGATGAATACACAGTGACTGACAGGCTGGCAGTTCTACAGCTGCAAATGTCACTGTGAGGTAGAGTTGATCAGTTGAGACTTTACTGTGACTGGGTAGGATATAAATTCGAAAAGATCAAGTGATAAGTTACTTTGTTTTATAACAAAAACCATATTGAAACCAGGTAAAATCTTTATGCAAATTTAGCACATTTTTTAGTCATTCAGTTTGAATCTGGGAACTGTCTTAAAATGGTTTTAAAACTTAGTGCTTTTATGCCTATACACCAACAACAGTCAAGCTGAGAGCCAAGTCAGGAACAAATTCCCCTTCACAATTGCCACAAAAAGAATAAAATACCTAGGAATACAGCTAACTAAGGAGGTGAAGGATCTCTATAAGGAGAACTACAAAACATTGCTCATGGATAGAAAGAATCAATATTATTAAAATTGCCATACTGCTCAAAGCAATTTATAGCTTCAATGCTACCATTGAGATTCTTCACAGAAATAGCAAAACTATTTTAAAATTCATACAGAACCAAAAAGAGCCCAAATAGCCAATAGTCAGAATGGCTATTATCAAAATATCAAAAAATAACTGGTGCTGGTGAGGTTTTGGAGAAAAAAGTACGCTTATACACTGATGGTGGGAGTGTAAATTTGTTCAATCATTGTGGAAGACAGTATGGCAGTTCCTCAAAGACCTGAATAGAGAAATACCATTCAACCTAGGAATCTATTACTGGGTATATACCCAAAATAAGATAAATCATTCTATTATAAAGAGGCATGCATATGTTCATTGCAGCACTATTCACAATATAAAGGCATGGAATCAACCTAAATGCCCATCAATGATGGATTGGATAAGGAAAATGTGGTACATATACACCATGGAACACTATGCAGCCATAAAAAGAATGAGATCATGTTCTTTGCAGGGACATGGATGGAGCTGGAGGCTGTTATTCTTCCCAAACTAATGCAGAAAGAGAAAACAAAATATGGCATGTTCTCACTTATAAGTGGAAGCTCAATGGTAAGAACATACAGACATGTAGAGGGGAGCAACACACACTAGGGCTTATAGGAAAGCGGAGGGTGGGAGGAGGGAGAGGATCAGGAAAAATAACTAATGCGTACTAGGCTTAATAAGTGATAGGTGATGAAGTAACCTGTACAACAAACCCCCCATAACACAAATTTACCTATGTAACAAACCTGCACGTACACCCCTGAACTCTTAAAAAAAAAAAAGTTGTATATCTATCCTTTTTCTCTTGAATCCTATATTGTGATTTATTCTATTTCTCATAAAATATTATTTAAAATGCCCAAATTGAGGAAACCGTATTGTACAATGCGATTACACTAATGGATTTTAGAGGGCTTCATAGGCAAGCGAGAGGCCATTAGAACAAGCCAATACAAATGTGTCCCTCCTTTCCTTCTCTTTGTAATATTCTCTGCTACCTTACTTGTAATTGGCTAGTAAGATATACTTTGTACTTTTGCCTGTTTAACCTTAAGTAAACTTCTGAAGACAATTATTTTGGCACTATTCTGTGAAATATTTGTCTACTCAAATAACAAACATACACTTTTATTCATTGATTTAGTCTTTCCATTTTCTTTTCTACCTGTCATCCTTCTATTCAATGGCATTTGTGACACCTACTCTATGCACATACCTATCCTTGGTCATGGGAAAAGCAAAGCAAATATATATTCTTTGTGGGTCAATGTTATCAGTATGCTAACTAAAATATTTCCTGTTGCCCCAAAATTGGTGATTAGAAACTAATAGTAAAGACAAAGAGACATAAGTATTCACTATTCTAAAGAGGAACCCAAACAACCAGTGGGGGACGCCATCTTTAGAACATTTTGAAATGTCATTAAATAAGCTCTGCTACTCCATCTCAGTTACTGCCTGTATCATAGGTCACTTTTTTTAATTGAAAAACTAGGAGATCCAGACAGATGATAAAATCATTGTAGTTCTGAGTTACTGGCTATCTGGATCAGCCGGATCTTCACCCTGTCCTTTCCAAAGGACTAACGAAAGGGAATTTCCTTACCACGAAGGGACATGAGGAAAGTTTCAAGAAATTTCATTTGTAGACATTGGTGCTGCCTTCAAGGAGGATAACTGGCATCTAATTTCCTGATTCAATGTTTGTTTATGCAGCGGACTTGCCAACTTGCCTTCAATGCCTCTGGAAGCAGCAGAAGAGGAAAAACAGAAAGAAGCTGGCAGGGCAGAGATAAGATTGGACCCTTTGGTCTAGCAAATATGTGTGAGTTTCCAACATGACAAGAAGACATTGTGTGGGATAGTACAGAGTGAATTGTGTGGCAAGTATCATACCTAAGAGGAAGGGCACAGGGCCCTCGTGATCAAGAGGCTGTGAGGTATTCTTCAGGCATAGAGCACGTTTAGAAATGTCAAGTCAGAGTCTCACATGCCAGAGGATGGTGGAGGGAAGAGGGCTCCTCACAGGGTTCCCTGAAGGTTGGTGCAAAAGGAATTGCGGTTTTGGACCGCGAATTTTAATCATTATAACAAGGCTCAAACACGTCTTTGTTAATCAAAATAGGAACCATTCCAACCCATATTTTTGCCAACAAGAAATAAGTTTGTTTATTCCTGCAGCGTACAGATCTGTGCTTCGGAGTTTGACCAGCTTTCAGAAAGCATCCTCTGCATCCTGCTGCTTGTGGAAGTTTTCTTCCCAGCAAAAAGTTGTTGAGATGCTTGAAGATGTGGTAGTCGTTTGGTGAGAGATCAGGTCAAGTGAATATGACAAATGAAGCAAACTTCCTAGCCCAGTTCGTTCATCTTTCGACGTGCAGTTGGATGTTCTCATGAAGAAGAATTGGGCCCTTTCTGTTGCCCAATGCTGGCTGCAGGCATTGCAGTTTTCAGTGCATGTCATCGATTTGTTGAGCATATTTCTCAGATGTGATGTTTTTGCTGGGATTCAGAAAGCTGTAATTGATTAGAACAACAGCAGACCACCCAACAGTGACCATGAACTTTTTTTTGGTACAAGTTTGGTTTCAGGAAGTGCTTTAGAGACTCTCAGTCCAACCACTGCACTGGTCGTCATATAAAATCCACTTTTCGTCTCATGTAACAATCCGATAGGGAAATGGTTTGTTGTTGTTGCATAGAATAAGAGAAGATGACACTTAAAATCTGATTTTTTAATTTTTTGCTCAGCTCATGACTCATGAGGCACCCACCTATCAAGCTTTTTCTCCTTTTCAATGTGCTTCAAATGCCAAATAACCATAGAATGTTCAATGTTGGGTTGTTCAGCAACTTCTGGTGTAGTCATAAGAGGATCAGCTTCCACGATTGCTCTCAATTGGCCATGGTCAACCTTCGATGGCCATCCACTAGGCTCCTCATCTTCAAGGCTCTAGTCTTCTTTGCAAAACTCGTTGAACCACCACTGCACTCTGGGTCAAATGCATTGTTGATGTTATGAGTTGTTGCTGTAATATCATTTTGAACTTGAATAAAAAAAAAAACACTCAAATTTCCTTCTTGTCTAACATCTTTTCTTTTCTATAAGTCTAAAATAAACAGCAAGTAATAAGTGATTGGCAAAAATAAAGCAAGAATCGTCCATTGAAATAATATTTAAGGTAACCACATTCATTTAAGAAAGTATTGCAATATCAAACAGCAAATTCCAATTATGTAGAAACCTCAATTACCTTGGCACCAATGTAATATATGCCCCACAGGTGAGCTAACATTAGGATATCTGCCACAAAAGGAGCATTTCTGGCAAATTAGGTTTAGCCAGAAACAGTAGCCTCTAAAAGACCAAACAGATGGCCAGTCACCTAACAAGCACTGCTGTTTCTTCTATTCCTTCTTCCAGATCACTAATTCCAGAGGAGAGAAGCAGAGGTGTTAAGCACCACTCTTAATCTTGCTTTTTTCCTTAACATTTTTAATGCAGATCTTTCTATGTCTATACATCTTTAAAATGAACTTTCATTTATTTTAACTTTTGTATAATGGTACGTGGGGCGGATTACGAAATTTATTAACCACACATGAACTTTTTAAGACCTGTAAATTATTTTAAAAATACAGGATCTACCCAATATTATATCATATTTAACAAAGCATGATTGTAGATCACAATTTGAAAAAAATCAAGTTTATATCCTACCAAATTCCGGTTGTTTAAGAAAGAGTTTCTCTACTAAACTGTATATGTTCAGCCCCAAACGTTGTGCTGAGCTTCATATATACAAAAGGTCATTTAGCTATCTCACAAGGGTCTCCAACTGAGCAAATTTAAAATTGAACTAATTATCTTTTCACAATAACATGTGCATATTTATCGTACAATTCCTCTTCAAAATAGAACAGGGTCACTGCTGATGCCTACTGAAGCAGAATATCATAGTTCCCTCAAGTTCTTCCCATAAAGCTAAAGAACAGTGCAGATGGGCTGGCTGACTTTAAGGCAACTCAGAGGGCCCCAGTACTAGCAATATGTTTTGTATCTCTCTTAAAATTCTGCTCTGTGAAGGGGTGAGTCATCTCTGACATGGAATCCAGAAATCTAAATCTTCAATCTACCTAGCCCGACCTACCCCAATTCCCCTGGGCAGGTTCCTAAAAGATAACTACACAAAGGAGGAGCCAACCAAGCTAAAAAAAAAACTTTTAAATATTTGGAGATATTTCCTACAAAACTAGTGTTGGCAACTAGTAACGCAGGCTGAATAATGTAGAGAAATGCTTTTATCTAGGTCCTGGGAAGATTTCATTAATCCACAGTTACAGCAGCCCATGAGCCTCCCACTTCCATTTCCCAGGACGTGTTCCTGCCTTGGACTCTGAGGATGAAAAATGTCCATTCAGGGAAGGCCATGCTGAGATAGTTCAAGCCAGTCAAAGAAATCAATATCTGTTTTAATGTTTAGAATACGGCAGAGCAATTTTCCAGCAGAAGTGGCACTGACCCCTCCCATAACTTGCAAAGAGGACAGAAAAATTTCTGAGGAACCAGTCTTATTTTACTCTTAACTGTATTCACATGTCAAAGCACCAAGACTTTATGTTATATGTGGGTTTTCTACATCTGCCAGAAACTACTTTGTGTTGTCAATGTTAAAATAGATGTTGGAGAAAAGATGAGGAGTATTAATGCAGAGAGAGTTTGTGTAATAAAAATGACCTCTGAGACAAAGTAAATGGGTTTTAATTAAGTGAAACAAGTCACAGCTGAAGTATAACTTTGGCATATCCTAAAACTGAGAATGGCACACCATCACTTCTGTGTTGGTCTTGTCAAAAATTCACAACCTTATTCTAATCATGGAAAAACATCAGACAAACCCAAATTGAGAGACATTCTTCAAAATAACTGACCAATACTTTTTTAAAATGTCAATGTCATGAAAGACCAGAAAAGACTGAAGAACTCAGATTAGCGGGGACTAACAACTGAATGCAATGAAATGCAATTTAGGATCCTGGATTGCATCCGAGAACTGAAACCATTAGTGAGAAAAGTGGGAAAGTTTTAATATAAAATGTAATTTGGTTAATAGAATTGTACAAATGTTAATTTTCTGATTTTGATTGTTGCATTATTGTTATGTAAAGCATTGACATTGGGGAATTTGGATAAGTGGTGCAAATGACTCTCTTAATTTTCATCTCTTCTATAAATCTAAAATTATCAAAATAAAAACATTTAAGAATAATACAATGAAATACATCTTATATATATTACATATGTACATACATATTGTCTCTCTACATATACATACTCTTTCTCTTTCTCACTCTGTCATGTACACTTACACACATGACATAGTGAAAACCCTTCTGCTACAAATCACGTTAAAAAAGCAGAAAATAACAATATCTTCACAAAGAGGAAGCTAACGAAGGTACAGTAAGTATGATAAACATGAATTGTACTGTTGTCATAACTTTTCCAAGAGAATTTACTGATATCCATCACCGAGAGTAGTAGTTCTCAAGCCTGGGTGTGCATCAGAACTTGGAGACCTTGTTAAAACACACATGGCTAGACTCCACTGTCAGAATTTCTAACTCAGTAGGTTTGAGTTAGGGTCCAGAGAGTTACATTTCTAGCAAGTTCTCTGATGATGTAGATGCTGCTGGTCCAGAGAAACTACATTGAGAACCAGTGAGAACTGGTGGACTAGCGGATAAAGCTGATGCCATCTAGTCTCTCACACCCACTACTACACCAGCACAAATCTCATAAAGGTTGTGATTTTACTTGAGCTATCAGTAACCTTTCCCACATATGATTGCTTTGTCTTGAAATATTTGCTGAGATGCTAGAAAACCCCTCTCCTGAGTTTTATTTTTTTCTAATTTCACTGACCATGACTCTTCACTGTCCTTTGTTTGTTCCTCCTCATATTGCAAGCACTCAATGCTAAAATTAATCAAGGCTCAGTCCTTGAATCATTGCTCTGCCTACACTCATTCTTTGTGTGCTCCAAGCCAATTTCAAGGCCAAATAACATCATATGCTAAAACTCATACATTTATACCTCCAAATCAGACTTTTCCCATGAACTTCCCTACTCATATATATATCTGCCTCCCTCATTATTACCACTTAAATCTATAAAACTTAAATGCACTTCTTGTTCTTCTCCCCATAACATGCTTATTTTGTAATCTTCCCTTATTTCAGAAAGCAACATTCCATTTCTTTTTAGTTTTTCAGAGAAAAAAAATGGTTCTAGTTGCTCTTCTTTGACAGCATTCTGTGACTACCTGATCAGCCAGATACAGTTATTGCTCTTCTCCACATAGCATGAAATGATCCTTTTATATAGTAGGTAGGATTATGTCATATCTTAGCCCAAATCCTACCAAAGCCAGTATTCTTTCAACATTTAAAAGAATCTCCCAGATCTGCCCCATGCCTCAGTAACACAAGTTATCACTCTCTCTCCAATTCCATTTTACCCTTCTTAGTTTTCCTCAAACATTATCCAACATGCTCCTCCTTTTTCTATCTTGCCTGAAACATTTTTCTCTCATTTCCTTAATCTTTCAGGACTCTGTTCAAATATTACTCTAAGAGGCCTTTTATGCCTTCTTTGTATAAAATTGTCAATGTTTAATATTCCTTGTCTCTCTTACCTGGTTTTGTTTTTCTCCACATCATTTCCTGAAAACTCACATACTATGCAATTAATTGCACACTGTATTTTTTTCTCTACAGACAAATGGACAAGTAGAATGTAAGCATATAATGGAAGGTACTTTGTCTATGCCATTCACTATTTTATTCCTTTACCTTAAACGTTAGTTCACAGCGTATAGTAGCTGGCCAATAAATATTTGTTGAATTAATGATATTACTCAGAATGAAACTCAGAGATTAAAAAAAAAATCTCAAAGATAGGCTAATAAATGTAGAATATAAAATGAGTAGGTCTAATATTTATCTAATTGAAGTTCTTAAAAAAACAGAATAAGCAGAGTAAGAGAAAAGCAGTATTTAGGCAAAAAATGGTTGAAAATTTTACAGAATTTCTGTAGGGCATGAATCTTCAGAATTAAGGTGTATAACGAATAGCAAACATGACAGATAGAATGAAATCTATACTTTAAAAGATTGTAATGGAACCAGACAGCACTAAAGACAAAGAAAAGATCTTCAAGGCAGCTAGGGAAAAAAGTCAGAATACCTACAGAGGAAAGAGAGACTACAGTAAATCTTTTGACATGAAAATGGAGGCCAGAAAACAGTGACATATTAAAATGAAAGCATTGAGAAAAAAACAGTGGTAATCCTGGAGTTGTATACCACAGTCTTTCAAAAACAATTGATAAATGAAAAAATTTTCTGACAAAAAGTATATATTACCCATTAACTCTCACTAAAGGATAAGCTTCAGAAGGAAGAAAAAATAAATGGAAGAAGAAACAATGAGCAAAAAAATTAGGTACATATATTGGTGACAAAAATGTATAAAATAATAATAATGTCTAACAAGATAGAACAACGTAGAAATTAATTACTAAAAACGTGACACATAGGAATAAACAGCTAAAGTAAACCAATGTTGTATTGTTCACAATGATGCTTGTAAACAATCATCTGAATGATTCTGTCTGCTGGTATTATATTAATAATGTAATAGTTACTTTTATAAACCCTACACTTAAGAGATCTCATAAAGGAAACTAGTATTTAGAGAAAATATTATAAAAGTAATAAATTAAAAACTATTAATAGAAACAAGCTCTTAGGGTTTTGGCTAAATTTTATTTTTCACCTTTTATTTTATTGTTTTATTGTCTTCATGCGTACACCGAATCTCTAGAGTTATGCATCCTACATAACTGCAGTTTTGCATCTTTTGATCTATATCTTTCCACATCCCTCAGTGCCCTCCATAACCACTGTTTTACTCACTGTTTCTATGAATTTGATATTTTTTTAGATTCCACCTGTAAGTGAGACCATGCAATATGTATATTTTTCTGTATCTGCTATATTCTATGCAACCCATGTAGCCTTGCATTTGAAGGAGCAAGCACCTTTTTCAGTCTTTATAGACTGGTTTGGGCATGTTAAAGACTTCTCCTGTGAAAATCAGCCAAGTGTGGTAGTGCACACCTGTAATCCCAGCTACTCAGGAAGCTGAGGCAGGAAAATTACTCGAGCCTGGGAGGCAGAGGTTGCAGTGAGCTGAGATCGTGCCACTGCACTCCAGCCTGGGTGACAGAGTGAGATTCCATGTCAAAAAAAAAAAAAAATGTTACATTTCCAGGGTGATGGGATTGTCTCTAGGGTCGCAGTTGAATGAGATTGAAAATGGACTACGTGACTGCTGCAGTGGGGCCCATGGTTGATGAGCCTATGACCAGGGGCTTTAGTGGGCATGAATTCTGTCTGCACCCTTAGTAAATGTGACTGTCTCCAGGACCTTGGTCTATAGGCGAGTGCTGGGATGCACATCTACTTAAGCATTTCTAGATAGAAAGTCCATTATTAGGTGCATAGATGGGTGTGGCAACTGGGTGGCTCCCTGAGCAGGTAATACTGCCCGGGTTCATAGCTAAGAGGGACTGTAACTGAGTTGCAGGGCCACTGCAGAGTCCACAGCGAGAACTGATTAGACAAAGTCTATTTGTCTGAGGTAAGTATAACCATCCCTGCTGTCTTTTGTTTACCATTTGCATAGAGTATCTTTTCCATCCCTTCACTTTCAGTACACATGTGTCCTAATATTTAAGGGAAGCCTCCTGTTGAGAGTATATAGTTGAATCTTGCTATCTGTTCAACCATGTAATGTCTTTTGACTGGTGAGTTTAATTTATTTAAATTTAAAGTAATTACTGATAGGAAAGCATTTACTATTTCCATTTTGTTAATTATTTTCTATCTTTTTAAATAGTTTTTTCTGCTTCTCCTTTTCTCTCTTACTGTCCTCCTGGACTGGAAATTTCAAATGACCTATCTTCAAGTTTATTGATTCCTTTCTCTGCTTGATCAACTCTGCCTTTGAAGCTCTCTATTGAATTTTTCCATTCAGTTATGGTACTCTTCTGCTCTAGAATCTCTGTTTGTTTTATGTAATAGTTTCTACAACTTTGCTGATATTCTTATTTTCATTATGTATTGTTTTCCTTATATCACTTAATTTTCTAGCTGTGTTCTTATGCAGCTTTGTAACCTTTATGATTATTTTTAATTATTGCTCAGGCAACTTATAGATCTATATCTTTTGTCCAGGTCTGTTAATAAAGACTTTTTTTCCCCTTTCGGTGTAATACAGTTTCCCAATTCTTCACATTTCCAGTAGCTCTGTGTTGATGATGGCATATTTGAAGAAGCAACCACCTCTTCCAGTCTTAATGGACTGTTTTCAGTAGAAAAAAAAAGAAAGACTATCACCATTCAGCCCAGCTAGAGAGTCTGGGAATCTCTGAAGCATTTTCAGTGGATGTGCATGGGATGCTCCACTCCTCCCCTAATGAAGGTTGTGTGCATTCTCCCAATCTCAGAGAGAAATGCAAGTCTCTGTAAACCTCCGATCCCCTTTCTCTATGGCAGTGAACTATGTTAGATGTAGGGTGCAATCTCTACTTCTATCCCATCTTTCTAAAGGAAAAGATTCTAAGTTGTTTGTCTTCTTCTATCCTGTGAGGCTGTGACGGCTTGTGAGAGCTGCCTGTCCTTTTTCCCTTGGGCAGTACACTGAAATGCCAGAACATCTGGTGAAATCATCACTTCTCCCCCTGTCTCCATAAAGAGATGTCTCATGATCATGTACCCTCAATCTCAATCCCAAAGAATCATGCTGGCTGCTGAGAGCTGACTGCCCCCTTTCCCTAGGAGAGTGCACTGGGATACTGGGGGGCTGGGTGCAAGTTCCACTTCTCTCCCTTTCTCCTGAAGAAGTCTCAAGATTGGGCACCTCCTCTCAGTCCCACAACACCTGCAAGCTGCCTGACCATGTGTTTTAATTATAACCCCAGCTGGAACAACAGAAATTCCCAGGAAAAACACATGACCTTTTCAGTCTTTGTAGAAATCACATTAATGACTCACCTGGGCATACAGCATTTCAGTAATTACAACAACCTAATAGAATTTTGCAGCATTGCTAACTGGTTGGCATGTCGAAAATGACAAATTTCAGGCTCAACAGTGTTTTCATGTAATTCTTATGAAAGCTATGGAGAAACAAGAATGAAAAGCATCTAATACAAAGCTTTTCTTCTCTTTCATTTCTTCCTCTTTTTAGTTACCTCTCATACTAGCTAAGAGTAACTAGGAAGTAACTAGGAAGAGTAACTTAGGAACTTACAGCTGCAGCGGTTCAAAATCAACTGCACTCTATTTAAAGTAGATGTGAGTCCAAGTGCCACACTCCACACACCCAGGCATGACAGCAGGATAGCTGTTTATCAATCTCATGCTGGTCTAAGGAAGCAAGACTCTGGTGCATGATAGATGTGTATCAAGTCTCTCATGAACCTATTTCTGGAGATATGTGTCTACTTACAAGAGCAAGAGGTCCACAGTCATGTGTTCCAGCACTCATTCATGCATTCAATAAGCTTATTTAGTGCCATCAGTATGCAAGTCACCTTGTATAACCTGGATGATTTAGAACATTAACTTATTAAGAGCTGCTCCTTAGATCAATTCTATGTGTAGAAAAAGGCAATAATAAAGAACATATCATGGTTTAAAGAATGCTACAAGGCCTTATCTTTTCAAAACTATACCTTCTCATGGCTTAGTGTGGCTTTATTTACTCCTCTTTTTTTTTTTTTTTTTTTTTTTAAATCTCATGTTCTTGTGTTAGAAATATTTTCTTTGCTTAGGCAACTAAAAACAAAAAGATTTATTTCATTATTCAATAAGAATTATTATTATATGTATATAGTCGGCCTCCTGTATTCAGGGTTTCCTTATCCATAGGTTCGACCGACTACAGACTGAAAAGTTTATTAAAAAATAAAAATAATTTCAAATTGCAAAAATGCAAATTAAAAACAATACAGCATAATAAGATTCTAAATAGGCCCGGCGCGGTAGCTCACGTCTGTAATCCCAGAACTTTGGGAGGCCGAGGCGGGGGTGGATTACAAGGTCAGGAGGTGGAGATCATCCTGGCTAGCATGGTGAAACCCCATCTCTACTAAAAATACAAAAAACTTAGGCGGGCATGGTGGCGGGCACCTGTAGTCCCAGCTACTGGGGAGGCTGAGGCAGGAGAATGGCCTGAACCTGGGAGGCGGAGCTTGCAGTGAGCCAAGATTGCGCCACTGCACTCCAGCCTGGGCGACAGAGCGAGACTCCATCTAAAAAAAAAAAAAAAAAAAAGATTCTAAGTAGCATTTACATTTACATTGTATTAGATATTATCAGTAATCTAAGGATGAGTTAAAGTATGTGAGAGAATGTACACATGTTATATGCAAATACTATGCCATTTTATATAAAGAACTTGAGCATCCACAAATTTTTGTGTCCTGAAACCAAGCCCCCATGGATACTGAGGAATGACTGTAAAAATAACAACCTTATGGCATCTACCCTATCTTAGCTCTGTTACTCCATATTTGGATCCTTTAGATGTACATATATCTTTTTAACTTTTTTTCAGTTTTGCAACAAATTGCAGTGCAACAAAACAGCCCTAACAGATACAAGTGAGGATCAGTTTATCAGATCAGTTCATTATTTTCTAAGACCATGCAGATCCCAGAAGTATCAGACACAAGGCAGCTCACTTTACAGCATGCCCACCATAAGAAAATTAGTTTGGTGAGGGGAAGGTTTAGAATGGAGTGGCTGCCATAAGGAAAAATAGACAAGATCAGGAATTAACTACAGTTTGGGATTCACTCATTCAAGCAATATTTATTTAGCACTACTCTATGCCAGGCCTATGATAAAGGTGCTAGGAATACATCAATAAAGATAACAGACATGGCCACTGATCTCATCTTTGTGAGACAGACCTAATGAAGATCAAGCAAACACATAAATAATAAAATCAATATTGTAATTACTGCTGTGAAAGAAACAAAGCAGATGCAATAGTACTAAGATACATTAATAGTTATCTAGCTAGAGAGTGACATTGAACAAGAATATGTTTTACAAATTCATAAAAAGCGAGACAATACAATAATAGGTCATAGCATTGAGGGAAGAGGAGGTACGGAAAAAGAGAAATGAAGGAAGCAAAGTTACTTGATGCCACTTAAAAGTGACTTTGGACCTCAAAAGAATAGCCCCTAGCTCTATGGGCTAGGACTCAAAGAAATCTTATGGACACAGTGTTTGGGAATCTATAAGACTGCATCCCTGAGAATTATCCCAATAGCCCAGTAAGGGCTGGGAATAAAAACATGAAGAATTGCATGATGGATGGGGAAGGCCAACAGCAACCTCATAAACTCTGGACAGTGAGCTGAATTAAATCTGTAAGTACATCTCCATGCTCTGATGCCTCAAATGCTGAAAGATGAATGAAATCAGGTTATACCATTCATTACTGCCAAATAATTATCTATTCCAGAATATGTTTACTTGGTAATTGATACAACATAAGAAGATTCTGGATTGTTAAATGTTTAGAGTGTGAAGAGATCGTGTGTTGCAATTTTAAAGATTACTAGGTTAAGAAAGTAGCATTTTCATATAGTTGGGATCTGTTACAAACTGTAGGAATACCATCCTTGCACCCTGCTCCCCATACTGCCACTCCCTGTCAAGGAGAGGATCGTAGTAGAATAAAGTTAGGCTCACTGTCCTAAAAGATCAAGTTGCCCAATGATGTAGCAATAAACTACCTTAGCAATAACCAAGTCACATAATGATCATACGGTCAAAAATTATGACACCAAATTTGGATATTAGTTTTGAGTGACACAGGCTTATTTCTATGCTACTCCCAAACCTGAAAAAAACAAAATGCAGATAATTCTCACTCTGAGACCTTCTGACCAAGAAATTCTTATCTCTGCCTAATAAGGTTGAGGTTCCTTTGCTTTATCAGCATCTCTCTTAAAATATCAGGGAGATATTGGAAGACTACCAGGCATTAATAGATTGCATGTATATTCTTTTGCATTGCTTATTTGTTGATTGAATCACCAAGCACTTGAAAATAAGTTTATCATTCTCTCAAGACAGTGAAATAGGGCAGGTGTATTCCAGTTCAGCTCAGTATAGTAAATATGAAATTTCATTTTAGAAGACTGCTCCCTTAATCAGAGTCTAGTGCTTAGATTCTTTTCAAGAAGCCATGGAGCATAAACCTTGCCCAGGATGTCCTTAAATGTTTTGTCTCCAAAGAAGCATCATTATGGAAAATCCATATCATCAAAAGATAGACAACTTTGTCATTCAGAGAGAAACAGTGAGGTCCACAGGGGATGTAAAAAAAAAAATGTTCAAGATATTTGATGTATGACAGTATGTCAATTAAAGGTAGGAATGGACTCTACCCCCAAACCTCAGGCAGATATTTCCAGGGCTTTATTGCATGGGATATCAATTCCTGAGGCTTAAATAATCTCATCTTGGTGGAATTCCACACTAGAAAGAACAGCCCTATGACCTGGTAGATCCCAGGTTAACTCTTAGTAATATGTATGGGTTACTTATTTTCTCATTCATTCCACAGATATTTACTAGAGTCAGCGTAGATGTGCTAGTGACACAGTTAAACAAGACAGACGTAGCCCCTACCTTAATAGACCTCTGTCTAGTTAAGAGGGGTGGTGGCTGTTTTCAAATACGAAAGAAGTATGTAAATACAAACAGTTGTAAAACACAGTGAAGAAAATACATGGTGATGTATCTGATTTAGCCTGGGGGTCAGTGAGGCTTCCTTTAAGGAGTCTTCATCTGAGATTGGGAGGATGAGGAGTTAAATAAGCAATTCTGGGAATGTGAGAGAGGAGAGAACCATCTTTACAAAAAAAAAAGCTGCATATTTTTCATCTCATTGGCAAATATCACAAAGTTTAGTAAGCATATGGAGACAAAATTCTCTTTTATACTGCTGATGTGTGTAGATCAGGAAATACTCATAAAAACAATTTGGAAAAATAAAATAATTGCAAATCCATATAGTTTTTGATCTATTAATTTAGCATCTATGCCTGCAACCTTTTAATGCATTCATGTAATATGACAAAATGTAGTTATAAGAAAATTTGGGCAGTGATAATTCAAAAAAATTAGAAACCATTTAATCTTTATCAATGGGGGAGGCTAGATCAATAACGCATACAAAGAAATCAGTAACACAAAGCATCATGTGGTCATGAAAAGAAAGATTAAGTGTTCTATGAACCAATATGTCATTTTCTCTTGTATAGACACCGTAGGGTCCTGCTCAGAACCTCTTCACTGGGCTAGTAAGCATAATCCCGAGCTATGATGAGTATCACCTGTTAACTAGGTTTGCACCCTTCCTTTGAGAATTACCCTTAAATGGGCATTTCCACCTCAATGAGAGATGTCTGTAATATTACACAATCTCTAAGGGTTTAAAGGATGGTCTACAGGCAATATCTGACTAATTTCAG
Source organism: Piliocolobus tephrosceles (assembly GCF_002776525.5). Classification (NCBI taxonomy): domain Eukaryota; kingdom Metazoa; phylum Chordata; class Mammalia; order Primates; family Cercopithecidae; genus Piliocolobus; species Piliocolobus tephrosceles. Next base: position 13,150,182 of record NC_045444.1, on the reverse strand, counting down.
CTAATAAAAGCCAGATCCCCTGCCCAAAGGCAGGACAGCCTGTGATGCGATTATTCTTCAGAGCATTGTGTGGAAACAGGCTGGATGAAGCTTAACTGAAGCCAGACTTGCACCAGCCCCTGTCTTCTACTCCTTCTCTATCCTCCATCCCTTACTCTCTTATGGGTTTTCCACCTGAGAGCATTCACTTGAACACAAACCCCCATCTTGGGATCTGCTTCTAAAGAACTTGACCTAGGAGGTTTGTATTTTTTATTTATTTTTTACAATCTCTCAGTCCATGAAATATGCAGAACCAAATTTTGTCAGAAGACCAAAAGTAATTGAGGAATAGGAAAACACAGTGTGAGCTGTATACAATTGGACTAGAAAGATCCATCTGCTTTTTCAAAGGAGTTTCAAAAAACACCCTGTTTGAAAGCTGAACAATCAGTCCTAATCCTTAAATGTCCACATCAAAAAAAAAAAAGCAAAGAAAAAAATCCCTACTATCTCAAAACTCTTACCAATTTTCTGCAGCAGTTCTTGGTAAGTTGATCCCTGCCCTTAGGGAAAGTAGAGTCTTAAAACCTCTCACAGCAGAAAGCTATGGCCACACACAGACTCCATAAGACAAAATACAACTGGAATAGGTGGGAAAAGGAACCCAAACTGAAACAAAACAAAAGCAAATAGAAAACCTGGTCCTGGGAACAATATCCATAGAATATAAATCAAATGGTCAGAGATACAATGCATACTTGTTTCCATCAATTCTGTTCTGATTACCATCCCATTGTTTAGTCGTCTTCTATCTATCCTTGTAAGCCTGCAGGTTATATTTTTGGAATGGTTATTTCAAGCTTTGCATAAACATTCATGATATATTTTTGCCCATTGGAAACCTATGACAAATGATCATTTCAACAGTGCTGAGCTGCCTTTCAGTTTGCATTAAACCAGTGGGGTTGAGCCATCATATGTATAGTTCATATTTTTTGTTGGAAATAGGAAAATTATAAACTGTACCTAAGGGTATTCAGTGGTCTGCTCCCTTATCTGTGGTTGAGAAGCCTATTTTGTGAAAGTCCAGAAATATCCTCTCATAGCCATTTAATGTTATGGGTCTCTAAACAATGGTGATTGATTTTGTTTGGTCTGGCAAACACAAATTATCCCATAATCATTTTAGCCTGCCAGCCATGCTTACATTGACTTGTTTGTGTTTCAGAGAAGAAAATGCAGTAACTGTCATGAAAAATGGAAAGGGTTAGAGGCAAATAAAAGATTTATCTGTGCTGAGGAAAACTGCAGCTACTTTAATTTTCTACACCAAATGAGTTTCATTTGATATCAAAGAAAAGTGAATTTGAAAATAGAAGCGAGCACTTCAGTTTCGAGTAAACCGATCCTTTAGGCATCCATTATGAGTTTTGAATCACTGGCTTGCTCTATGCCAAAAAAAATAGTAAATCGTAAATGGGATGAAAGTTTCTGCAGTTTTTGTCCTAAAAACACTGCTCCTTGTAATGATACCACAGAAATCTAGTAATGAGTTTCACACACACGTGCAAACACACATGCACACACACATATGCACATCCTCATAAACTCCTTGAAAACTAGTAAAATGGACATTAAATAAATATTTGAAAGGGGAAAAAAGAAAGAAAAAAGGAAAGAGGGCAAAGAAAAAGGAAATAAGGAAAGAGAAAGTGGAGAAAGTAAGGTCTTTCATTTAAATATCTGAGGCCTGTCTCATTCTATATCATATTTCCAATACAGTATAGTGGAAAACCAGAGCTTTCTTCTGCTAGTATCCTTTTCTAGGCATCCATATTCTTAACTGAAAATGAGCAGGCAGGACTACTTCTTCTCTTAGAACACCCCTGGTGTTGACTTCCTATGATTCTGAAGTAATTTCTACAACAGCAGGCATTTGATAAATGCCCTACAGTACCAGCTAGAAGGTTGATCAAATCAATAGGGTACAAAGTTTCCAGGGAACTGTGCATAGTCTGAAAAGTAATAGTCATTGAAATGTTCCAACAAAAAAGAGAAAGGTGTCAAGTCAGCAATTTGGAAATACCCTTTTGGGTAAAATAAGAAACAATTACATTCTATCAGGCATTTCTGAGCAGTTCACCTTGACAGCCTTTGCCATTTCAGCTTTGTCTCTCAAGCATACACCGCCCACATTAGCCCTAATTGCTCTTCCCTTTGGATACTCTAAGTTCTTCTGATTTGACTGGGAAAGTTTCATTGCCAAGTGTCATCTACTTTCACAATATTTTTCTTTGCTTGACTCATCCTTCTTTTAGTAATTGATAACAATAATATAGACAAATGCACAATGTTCTTATTAATGACTACTTTACACAAAAACAAAATAAAAATAATAATACATGCCTACTTCTTTTGTTATACAGTGTTGTTGAGGGTGTTTCAGGAACCAAACATGAGTAGGTACCTGTGTTTCCAGTGTTTATCGCTATGGGAAATTTATGTAAGTATTAGTTTCAGAATAATTATCATAATAACATGTAGGACAGTAAACACTATTTGATTTTCATTCAGGCCTATGTATACATTCAAATTAATTCAACATCTATTAAGTACTTTGTATTATTAGGCCACTCATCAAAATTCTGGAATTTTATGGAAGGGATATGGAGGATAATAAACTGAATGCACAGTGTTCAAGTTTTAAAGATACAATGTTCCATATTTAACTTCTCAAAGATAAGTCATATTCAGCATCTATTTTAATCCTTTTAGCAACCTTCTGTGGTAAGCACTGCACGCATTTTTTTCTTTTAATAAATGTAGAAAAAACTAGATAAATCATGACTTTTCCAAGTTGCTGAAAATCTGTGGAATAATCAGCATTAAAACAGTGTGCTTCTTATTAAAAACGAAAGCTTCTCATACACTAGATTAAATCAATTTGCTACCACACTTGGGTTCAAGGAGGCAAGCACAACACAAAAGTATTAAGGAGAATAAAATACTTCATATATGTGTCAGATAAAACATCTGATTTAATAATTCACCAAACAGTCATTGGGAAAATAATATGTCAAGCACTATGTTAGGCATTGAAAATCAGTAATTAATAAGATGTAATCTCTATCCTACAGAACCTTGCAGTTTGTTTCTAGTATGAAAGGCAGAATAAACCACAAATCGTAAAATAAGACAAAAATTTTCGTAGTAATATTTCAAAAATAAAGTTATTTCCAGCCTTATTGAAGTCACTAGTACTACATTTGCCCTCCGTCATATAAAACAGGGCAAAATGCATGAAACAACTGCTTTTAAAAACATCATACATCAGCGCTATAGAGCAGCAATCCCTGAGACCAAGGACACAAATGAGATGAACCCTATGGCTTCAGCTTTCTGACAAGGAGGCACCTTCTAGTGCAGCAATAGGGAATCTACACATATATTGGAAGTCACACTGAGTTGAAAAAACAGATGTTGGAATTCAGGGTGGTGAATACAGCTAATAACTGTGAGACAGAATAGTGGAAAACAGAATGTGCATGTAGAGTAAAAATTTTATCTTAAATCTTTGCCTAAACATCAAGGGGCACATACCTAAATAAAACTCCACAAGTCTGAGGATGGATTAACTGTTAAGAGGTCTAACTGAACAATTCCCAGAGATCACACATTGCTAGAAGAAATGCGAGTTCTTACTTGCCAGAGTACAGAGGTCTCAGTGAAGACCCAGGACATTCAGTAGGAACCCTAATAACCCTAGTATGTGTCACATCTTATTAGTAAGATTAAAGAAGCCCCAGCGTAAAGTCTGCTCCAGACCTTACCTAACAGTTTCAAAATATGTGAAGGGATCTAATTGATATACAAGGAACTTAACTGTTTGCCAACATAAAATTTAACAATGTTTAAAGAAATACGACAAAATTTAGACATTCAACATTGTAATATTCACAATATTCAGCACCCAATCAAAAAAATTTAGATATGCAAGAAACCATGAAAATTTGGCCCATAATCAGAGGAAAAAGAAAGTCAATCAGGGAAAAAAATGTCAATGGAAACAGAACTATAAAGAATAAAGATAATGGAATTACTAATTACTAGACAATGACTGTATTATTATTATTATTATTTGAGATGGAGTCTTGCTCTTTCACCCAGGCTGTAGTGTAGTGGTGTGATCTCGGCTAACTGCAGCCTCCACCTCCCAGGTTCAAGCCATCCTCTCACTTCAGTCTCCTGAGTAACTGAGACTGCAAGTGCACCACCATGCTGGGCTAATTTTTGTATTTTTAGTGGAGATGGGTTTCCATCATGTTGGACAGTCCAGTCTCAAACTCCTGACCTCAGGTGATCTGCCCACCTTGGCCTCCCAAAGTGCTGGTATTACAGTGTCAGTCACCATACCCAGCGTAAACAATAACTTTAAAAAAGATTTTATAAATACATACAAAAATTTAAAGGAAAATAGAAACAATAAATATTTTCTTCTGTTATGTGTGTTGTCTTTTATACTCTCTTGATAATATGCTTTGATGCATAAAAGTTTTTATTTTTCATGAGGTTCAATTTACCTATTTTTTTCTTCCATTACTCATGTGTTTGGCATCATATCTAGGAATTCATTGTCAACCCAAGGTCATGAAGACTTATTCCTATGTTTTCTTGTAATGGTTTTATAATTGTAGCTTTACATTTAGATCACTGATCCATTTTGAGTTATCTTTTGTGTATGATGTAAGGGTAGAGGCCCAACTCCATTCTGTTGCTTGTGGAAATCCAGTTGTCCCAGAACTAACTGTTGAAGTGACTATTTTTTCTCCATTTAATGGACTTGGCACCTATGTCAAGAACCAATTGACCACAGATTTGTTGGTTTAGTTTTGTCATCTCAATTCTATTCAATCGGTCATATATCTATTCTTATGAAAGTGCCACATTGCTTGAATTACTGTAGCTTTATAGTAAGTTTTGAATCAGGAACTTTGAGTCTTTCAGCTTTATTCTAGTTTTTCAAGACTGTTTTGGCAATTCAGGGGCATTTGCAATTCCATATGAATTTGAAGATCAGCTTTTCTAATTCTGGAAAAAATACCATTGGAATTTTTGTAGAGATTGCATTGAATCTGTATCTTTCTTTGAAGAGTATTGACATTTTAACAATATTTAAAGTTCCTATCCATAAACATGGTATGCCATTCCATCTGTTTAGGTCTTCAACTTCTGTCAGCAATGTATGTTAGTTTTCAAGGAATAAGATTTTCACCTACTTGGTTTATTGTTTTAGATGCTATTGTAAGGGGAATTTCTTTATAAATTTTCATGCCATCTGTTAATGTTGATAGGTTTACTTCTTTCTTTTCAACATACATGCTGTTCATTTATGTTTCTCATCCAACTTTTCTGACAAAAAATTCAGTACAACGCTGAATAGCAGCGGTAAAAACAGGCTTCTTAGTTTTTGTTCCTGATCTTAAATTAAAAATATTCAGTCTTTCACTATTGAATATGATGTTAGCTTTGGGTTATTCAGATGTGCTCTTTATCATATTGAGGGAGTGTCCTTCTATTTTTAATTGTTATTATGAAAGGGTATTGAATTTTGTCAAATGCCTTTTCCACATCAATTGAGATAACTGAGTGCTCTTTCCTTCTTTATTGTTATTAGTGTTATTGCATTTACTGTTATTAATGTGATGTATTATATTAACTAGCTTTCTTATGTTGGGCTAGCTTGCATTCATTCATGAGCTAAATCCCATATGATAATCATGTATAATACTTTTATCAAGTGTTTGATTTGGTTTGCTAGCATTTTGTTGGTGAGTTTTGTGTCTATATTCATAAAAGATATTGATTTGTAATTTTCTTGTCATTTCTTTTTGTGGTTGTGGTATTAGTATAATTCTGGCCTCATTGAATGAGTTAGAAAGTGTATCCTCCTCTAAAAAAAAGAAAAGAAAGAAAGAGTTTCCTCTTTTTATTTTTTAAAAGAATTTGAGAAGGATTGATGTAAATTCTTGTTTCATTATGTGGTAGACTTCATTAGTGAACCTTATTTTGAAATCTCTTTCTAGCGATTTTTTAACTTATTGACTTAATTTCTTTGCTTGTTATAGACCCATTGAAACTTTCTATGTCTTATATCTTTCTTTCTATTTCTTCTTGAGTCTGTTTAGGCAACTGGTGTGTTTTTAGGAATCTGTTTGTTTCATATAAGTTATCTAACTCATTGGTGTCCAATTGTTTTAGTATTATCTTATAATCCTTTCTATTTCTACAAGGTCATTAGGAATGCCTTCACTCTCTTCTCTGATTTTAGTTATTTGCAACAACTCTTTCATGCTCTCTCTGTTTTTTTATTAGTCAGTCTAGCTAAAGGTTTATCAATTTTGTGGATCTTTTAAAAAAATGAAGTTATGATTTTATTGATTTTCTCTATTGTTTTTCTATTCTGTATTTTATTTATCACTACCCTGCCCTTCATTGTGCTAGACTTAGGTTTACTTTGCTCTTCTTTCTCTAGCTCCTCAAAGTGTAAAGAAAGTTACTGATTTGAGATCCTTCTTTTTTAGAGAATAATTCTAATCCTAATTTAGAGAGAAATTGTGACTAAAAGCATGATATTGTTAATTAATGTGTCTGCTCAAACCAAGTTTCTAATGGAGTCAGGCATTTTATTCATTACTTTTTAATAAGCCTTCAAATTTACTCAGGAGGAGTAAGTGGAGTGGCTGAACCCTCTACTTTCATTTAATGTATTCTATAGCTAGCTTTCATCCCTGTGGGATAATTTACCTGTGTTATTCTGAAGATAATATAATCTATAAAATAATCTCTAACAAGATCACTGTGCATCTATAATTGTGAACCATTAAAACATGTCATATATATCTTTTATATCTTTGACATTCAAGAGGTTTTACATCTTTTACATATATTCATTTTCCTAATCAGTCTATTTCCTTTGTGAAAAATAGGCCAGTCAAATGCCTCCCTCATATGGAATGTGACACCACTGACATGGTTTTTGCCCTCTGCTATATCAATGCTAAATAAAATATAACCATGGATTTTGGAAACAGTGTGGTTTGTTTAATTGAAGGGGCAATTATAAGATTCTGAATCTTATCTAAAAAATACAGCACCTGTGAGCATACAATTGATAACCATTTCTGAAGTTATTTTGAATTCAAATGTTAGTTAGTTTACTGATTATTAAAAATGTGAATTTGATATTTTATCAGATTTGAGATAAAAAGTGTTATTGAAGAAAGTGTTTGGAAACAGGATATACTTTTAATTTGTGAATTTCATCTTTTATCAGGTTCAAGATCTAAAAATGTTATTGAAGAAAGTGGAACACAGAATATAGTTTTAATTTAATCATTTAAGCTAAGATTTAAAATTCAAATGTGATTTTTTAGAAGCTGACATATAAAGTTTGAGTATCTGTTGACTACAAATGATGTGTGAAATACAAACCATTGTCTTTTTATATTGCTTTTTACAATAAAATACAATAACCTTCTTTTTAGACATCTGAGACAATTTCCTGAGCCTATTCATTTCAGAATAAAATTTTTTCATTCATTGACTTACTCTGCAAGCACTTTTTTTTTTTTTTTTTTTAACCATTGACTTTGTACTAGACAATTTGCTCAATGCTTGGGAAGCAAATATATGTAAGATACATTTCAGCTAGAAGTCATCAGAATGATAGACACAAAACAAAATTCTAGGCACCCGCAGAAACAGAATAACCAATACTAAATATCAGCATACTAAGTGAAAGTAAGATTTTGATACTTCAAAGTTCTAGCTGAAAGAGACTTGGAAACTAGTATGAAAGGACACTGCAGTCTTTTACAAAGCATTGCTTCTGGGGAAGAATTGTGTAACTAGATAGGGGTGGTACCCCTTAAAGACATAGAAGTGAAGAGAAAGTAGAAAGAAAGAGAAAAAAACTACAAAACTGAAGTTCTATAGTGAAGAAAGTAAAACAAGTAAGATGAACAATCCCGTCTACTCTCTACCATAACCAAATTTATGTTATCTATTAAACTAAATACTACAAATTTAACAAATAGTGTCCCACCTAAAATGATAGAGGAGGGCATATTTGATTTAAAACTCTATTAATAAAATGCCTAGGAATAAAAAAATACCTAAACAAACTCAATGCAAGTAAACTGTAAAAAAATTAAGCTATAACATATTTGGTGGATATTATTTCCTAAAAATACAACCATGAAGCAGAAAAAAATTATAGCATGGAACTCAAAACTGAACTAAATATTAATTATATTAATATATTCCCAAATATTCCTGAAATATAAATATTCCTGAAATATTTGGGAATATATTTTACAAAATAAAGAAAAAGAAAACTAGCATCAGAAAATCTTAAACCAAAAAAAAAAAAAGTTACATACAAAAAGAAGTAAATTTCATGAGATTGGTGAAACTCTAAAGAGAAATTAGGAAAAAAAGACAAAATCATAAGAAGAAAGACTAGTAAAAATAGATGTGAATAATGATTTAATAAGGTGAATTGAAGTAAAATAGAAACACACAAGAGAATGAGAAAGAAGAGAGTAAACAAATATAGAGGATCACAAAAAAGTTGTGAAAATTGAAAGTAAACAGAAAAGATCACACACACATATATTTACTCTTCTTAAAAGTGTACCAGGAGCAAAGAAAAAAATTAAAACATAATTCAGAGAGACTTTCTAGAAATAAGAACAAATGTAAATTATTATATCAAAATGTCCTACCATTTACCTGTCAATTTTGACCTGAAAAAATTAACTCTTAGATATTCAAGTCAAATTACAAAGTTAACAGGACAACCAGAAACAATGATCTAATTACTTATAATAGTAATAGAAGAAGGCTATTACTTCACTTCAAAAGAGCAATAATTAAAAGCAATTTTCAAAAAACTCAAAAGAGAAAGCATAAGACAAAAGATTTTATATCTAGCCAAGCCATTTTTAAAATATAAAGATTATATTAAATACTTTCGATTTTGAAAAATACCACATTTCTGAGGAACGTATAAGAGGATAAATTTTAGTTTTTCAAAAGATAATGGGAAATTTCAGGAAACAAACAGATGTTGAGAATTTAATATACTTAATTTTAGATCTAAGTCTGAAACAAAGGCGAAGACATGGGAAGAAAGAATACTATGTAAGGCTATATTTGGAAATAGTAAAAAGAATGGTTGTAAAATACAGAAGAAGTAAGAAGAAAGAAAAAGTACAATAAGTCAATTTATTGTTATAAAGGAAATAGGTGGAAGCAAAGGATACTATTTAAAACTGACATGCTAGGTAATAAAATAAAAAGTAAATTTTTAAAAATAGAGAGCATTATAAAAAAATTATTTGTTAGACAGGCGGATCATGAGGTCAGGAGATAGAGACCATCCTGGCTAACACAGTGAAACACGTCTCTACTAAAAAAATGCAAAAAATTAGCCAGGCGAGGTGGCGGGCACCTGTAGTCCCAGCTACTTGGGAGGCTGAGGCAGGAGAATGGCGTAAACCCGGGAGGCAGAGCTTGCAGTGAGCTGCGATCCGGCCACTGCACTCCAGCCTGGGCGACAGAGCGAGACTCCATCTCAACCAAAAAAAAAAAAAAGTATTTGTTAAGCAAAAATAGAAGCTTTCAACTTAAATAGTTACATGCAAAAGATCCATTGAATAGAAAAATAAATATAGCAAATTCATTATAACTAATATATTAATTATAAAATAAAATAACTGACAAAGAAATCTGAGGAAATTCATCATCACTGGAGCTGTTTAATAAGAAATTCTAAAGGGAGTTCTTCAATCTGAAAGAAAAGAACACCAGTGTGAAAAAAGAAAACATTCAAAGATATAAAACTAACTCAAAAAAGGATATTCACAGATAAATTTAGAATACTCTAATACTAATTGTCGCATGTAATCCGCTGATATCTTTAGTATGGAGACTAAAAGGCAAATCTATAGAAAAGAATAATAACTACAGCAACCTCTTAAGACAGGGAATATAAAAAGCTATAAATTGAGACAACAGAAAGTCAAAATGTTGAGAGGATGAGGTTAAAGTGTAGAGAATTTTAGTTTTTCCGTTGTTTGTTTCTTTTTTGTGTGATCAAAATTATCATATATTTAAAGTAACTTATAATTTCTATAAAACGTTTCTGTAAGCCTCATAGCAGCCACAAAACAAAAACCTGTAACAGATACGCTAAACACAAAAAGCAATGAATTAAAACATAATACCAGAAAAAAAAAAAATCACATAACCACAAAGGAAGACAGTAAGGAAAAACAAAAGAGAAGGAAGAAAGAAGAAGAAAGAAAGGAAGAAGAAGAAAAGAAGAAGAAGAAGAAGGAGGAGGAGGAGGAAGAGGAGGAGGAGGAGGAGGAACAAGAGAAGAGTTACAAAACAACTCAAAAAATAAAAATAAAAAAACAGCAATAGTAAGTCCCTACCTGCTAATAACATTAAATGTAAATGGCCAAAATTCACTAATTGAAAGATATAGAGTTGCTGAATAAATTAAGAAAAGAAAACAAGGCCCAATATGCTGCCTACAAGGAACTCACTTTTCTTATAAAAACAGAAACTGAAAGTGAAGAGATGAGAAAAAGTAGTCCATATAAATAGAGACCCCAAAAGAGAAGGAATAGCAGTGCTTATGCCAAATAAAATAGACTTCAAGTCAAGTACTATAAAGAAAGACAAAAAAGTCACTATATAATGATAAAGGGGTCAGTTTGGGAGGATATAACAACTGTAAATATATGTGCACCCAAAAACAAAGCACCCAAAATTAGAGGAAACATTCATAGATCTAAAGACTGAGATAGACTGCATTATAATAATAGTTGGGGACTTCAACATCCCCTTACAGTAATAAACAAATCATCCAGAAATATAAAAACAAATAAACATAGGAGTTAAATGATACTCTAGACTAAATGAATCTAGCTGACTTTTACAGAACATTTCATCTAACTGCTTCAGAATACACACTCTTCTCATGAGCACATAAAACATTTACCAGAATACTGTATTTGTTAAGACACAAAAAATGTCTGAACACATTTTTAAGAGGTTGAAATAATTAAAGTATTTTTTTCTGACCACAATGGCAAATTAAAACTCAATAACAAGAGGAACTTAGGACACTATACAAATACAAGGAAATTAAGCAACATGCTTCTGAATGATCAATGGATGAAACAAAAAAATGAGTTGGAAATTTTAAAACGTTTTGAAACAAATACAAACAAACAACACTCCAAAACACATGGAATACAGCCAATGCAGTACTAAAATGTAATTTTATAGCAATAGGTGCATAAAGAAGACAAGCAGAAAGATTTCAAATTAAAAAAAAAAACCTAACAGTGCACATAACCTAACCATGCACCTCAAGGAAGAAGAAAAGCAAGAAGAAACCAAATCCAAAGTAAGTGGAAGGAAATAAGCAATAAAGATCACAGTCAGAATAAATAAAACTGAGACTAAAAGATATGACAAAAATCAACAAAATTAGAAGTTCTGTTTTTGAAAAGGTAAAAATAATTGACAATCCTTTCTAAACTAAGGAAAAGAGAGGGAAGACCAAAATGAATAAAATCAGAAATTAAAGAATATGTAACAACAGATACCACAGAAATATAAGACTATTAGAGACTATTAAGAACAACTCTATGTCAACAAATTGGAAAAATTCTAGGTTGAATAAATTCCTGGACACATACAACCTACTAAGACTGAACCAGGATAAATAAAAAACATAAGTAAGTAACGAGACCAAAACTGTAATATAAACTCTGTCCAAAAAGAAAAGCCCAGGACCTAATGGCTTCACAACCAAATCCTACAAACATTTCAATAAGAATTAATACAAATTTTATTCAAACTATTCCAAAAAAAATGAAGAGGGGACAGTATTCCAACATGTATTGTACAAGACCAACCTTATTCTGATATCAAAATAGAACTTTAAAAAAAAAAAAAGGCCAGGCATGGTAGCTCACACCTGTAATCTCAACACTTTGGGAGGCCGAGGTGGGAGGATCACCTGAGGTCAGCAGTTTGAGACCAGCCTGGCCAACATGGCAAAACCTCATCCCTACTAGAAAAACACAAAAATTAGCTGGGCGTGGTGGCAGGCACCTGTAGTCCCAGCTACTCAGGAGGCTGAAGCAGGAGAATCGCTTGAACCCAGGAGATGGAGGTTGCAGTGAGACGAGATTGCACCACTACACTCCAGCCTGGGCAACAGAGTGAGGCTCCATCAAAAAAAAAAAAAAAAAGAAAGAAAAAGAAAAAGAAAAAGAAAACTATAGCCCAATATTCCTGATGAAAATAGATGTAAAAATCTTCAACAAAATAATAGCAAACCAGTCACAAAAACATATTAAAAAGATCAATCACCATGATCAAGTAGAGAGTCAAGGATAATTCAACATGTGTAAATCCATAAACATGATACATCACGTTAACAGAATCAAGGACAAAAACCATGTAATCATTTCAATACATGCTGAAAAATCATTCAACAAAATTCAACATTTTTATGATAAAAAGTTTCAATGAACTGAGTATGAAAGAAACATAACTCAATATAATAAAGGCTATATAGGATAAACTTACAGCTTACATCACACTGAACAGGAAAAAAAATGAAAGCTCTTTCTCTAAGATTTGGAACAAGACAAAGATGCCCACTTTCATCATTTTTATTCAATACACTGGAAGTCCTAGCCAAAGCAATTAAGCAAGAGACAGAAATAAAGGATATCCAAATTGGAAAAGGAAAAAATCAAATTATCCTTGTTTGCAGGCAAGATAATTTTACAACTAGAAAAATCTGAAGAGTACATCCATGCCAGGCGTGGTGGCTCACGCCTGTAATCCCAACGCTTTGGGAGGCCAACGCGGGTGGATAACGAGGTCAAGAGATCGAGACCATCCTGGTTACAGGATGAAACACCATCTCCACTAAAATTACAAAAAGAATTAGCCGGGCATGGTGGCAGGCACCTGTAGTCCCAGCTACTCAGGAGGCTGAGGCAGAATGGCGTGAACCTGGGAGGCGGAGCTTACAGTGAGCTGAGACTGCGCCACTGCACTGCAGCCTAGGCAACAGAGGGAGACTCCGTCTAAAAAAAAAAAATGCACCCCAAAATTCTTCAACCCAAAATAAATCTAATAAAGCTGTAGAACACAAAATCAACATACAAGAATCAGTAGCATTTTTGTACTCCAATAGCAAACAATCTGAAAAGGAAATTAAGAAAGCAATCTCATTTAAAATAGCTACAAGAAATATATCTAAGAAAAAATTTAGCCAAAGATGTGAAAGATCTACAGAGAGAAAACTATAAAAAGGTGGTTTAAGAAATTGAAGAGGACCCCAAAAAATGAAAAGATAGTCCATGTTCATAGATTCAGATAATATTGTTAAAATGTTTATACTACCAAAATGATCTCCAAATTCAATGTAATTCGTATCAAAATACAAATGATGTATTTCACAGAAATAGAAAAAATAATTTCTAAAATTTTTATGGAACAACAAAAAATCCTGAATAGACAAAGCGCTCCTGAGCAAAAGGAACAAAGCTGAAAACATCATGCTATCTGACTTCAAAATATATTACAACACCATAGTAAACAAAAGACCATGGTACTGGCATAAAAATAGACACACAAACCAATGGAACAGAATCGGGAACATAGATATAAATCCACATATCTATAGCTACCTTCTTTTCTTTTCTTTTTTTTTTTTTTTGATATTTTCTTTTTATTTATATATATATATATTTATTTATTTATTATACTTTAAGTTCTAGGGTACATGTGCATAACGTGCAGGTTTGTTACATATGTATACCTGTGCCATGTTGGTGTGCTGCACCCATCAACTCATCAGCACCCATCAACTCGTCATTTACATCAGGTATAACTCCCAATGCAATCCCTCCCCCCTCCCCCCTTCCCGTGATAGGCCCCGGAGCTACCTTATTTTCAACAAAAGTGCTATGTTAGTTCATTCTTGCATTGCTATAAAGAAATACCTGAGGCTGGTTAATTTATAAAGAAAAAAGGTTTATTTTGTTTCACACTTCCACAGCCTGTATGAGAAGTATGGTGCTGGTATCTGTTCTTGCTGATGCCTCAGGAAGCTTGCAATTATGGCAGAAAGTGAAATGAAGCCAGAGTATCACATGAGAAAAGCACATCATGCTGAGAAAAGCAACAAGAGAAAGAGAAAGGAGAGTTTCTAGACTTCTTTAAACAACTAGACCCTGTGATTATTGATGACTCACTCAGTAACAAGAGGATGCCACTAAGCCACTCCTTATGGATCCGCCTCCATGATCCAATACCTCCCACTACGCTCCACCTCCAATATTGGAGATCACATTTCAACATGATATTTGGAGGGACACACATCTAAACATATCACACACTAAGAACATACATTTGGGGAAACAGCAGTCTCGTCAATAAATGTTGCTGAGAAAACTGATTAACCATAAGCAGAAGAATCATGCAAGACCCATTTTCTCCCTTTAAACAAATGTCGAATCCAAATGGATTAAAGTCTTAAATGTAAGCTGTAAAACTATGAAACTACTAGAAAAAAAAAAATGAGAAAACGCTTCAGGACATTGGTCTTGGCAAAACATTTTTGAGCAAAACCTCAAAAGTACAGGTAACCAAAGTAAAAACAGACAAACAGGATTACATCAAACTAAAAAGTTTCTACACAGCAAATGAAACAATTAAGAAAGTGAAGAGAAAGTCTACAAAATGAGAGAAAAATATTTACAAACTTTTCATCTAATGAGGTATTAACAACCAGAATATGTAAGTCACTCAAGCAACTCAAGAGCAAAAATAACAAATACAGTTGACCCTTGAAAATCACAGGTTTGAACCGCATGGATCTCCTTATACTGGAATTTTAAAAAATAAATATATTGAAAAATACTGTGGAGATTTGTGACAATTTGAGAGAAACTCATACTCAATCGTATAGCATAGAAATACCAAAAATATTTTTAAAGGTATTTCATGAATGCAAAAAATATGCATAGATACTAGTCTATTTGATTCAGTGAGACACGAGTAATCTCTGCATGAGTAATTTGTCTCTCCAGGAAATTGTGTATCACAGTAAAAAGTAATCTCCCATGGTTCTTGATTATTTTTCATCGTGTTTAGTGCAATACCTCAAACCTTACCTAACACCATGGGACCTATATAAAGTGCCACTAGTGATCCTGGAAGTGCTCCCAAGAAGCAGAGAAAAGTCATGATTTTAAAAGAAAAAGTTGAATTGTGTGATATGTATCATAGATTTAGATTTGCAGCTGTGGTTGCTTGTCATTTCAAAGCACTCATATTTTAAACAGACAACATAAACTTACAATATCAATAAATACAGTGTATTACTATAAATGTATTTTCTTTCTCTTATTTTCTTGATAACATATTCTTTTCTCTAGCTCACCTTATTGAAAGAATATAGTATATAATACATATAACAGACAAAATATGTTAACTGTTTATATTACCACTAAAGCTTCTGGTCAACAGTAGGCTATTAGTAGTTATGTTTCTAGGAAGCCAAAATTTATACAGGGATTTTTGACTACACAGGGGTCAGTGCTTCTAACCCTCATGTTGTTCAATGATCAATTGTAATCTGATGAGCAAAAGATCTGAATAAACATTTATCAAAAGGAGAGATGCAGATGACCAATAGGTATATGAAAAAACTCTCAACATCATTAACCAGGAGGGAAATGAAAATAAAAAACACAACTGAGATATTATCTCACCTCAATTAAAATGTCATTTATAAAAAAATACAAAAAATAATGGATGCTGGTGAGGATGTGAAAAAAGAGAAATACTCATACACTGTTAGTGGGAATGTAAATTAGTACACACACTATGGAAAACAGTATAAAATTTCCTCAAAAACTGAAAATAAAAATACCATATAATTCAGCAATCCCACTGCTGGGCATATATCAAAAAGAAAATAAATCAGTATATGAAACGATATCTGCACTCCCATATTTATTACAGCACTGCTCACAATAGTGAAGATGCAGAAGCAGCCTGTGTCCATCAAAAGATAAATGGATGAATAAAATGTGATGACATATACACAATGTATTATTATTCAGTCATAAAAAGGAATGGCATCCTGTCATTTGCAACTGCAAGGATGAAACTGGAAGCTGTTATGTTAAGTGAAATGTTCAGCGCAGAAAGACAAATATCATGGGTTCTATCCACATGTGAGAGATGAAAAAAAGTGAAACTCATGAAAGTTGACAGTTGATTGGTGGTCACCAGAGGTTGAGAAGTATGAGGCGGGGTGAAGAAGAGAAATGAGTTGATGGGCACAAAAATGCAATTAGATAGAAGGAATAAGATCTAATGTTTGATAGTAAAGCAGAGCCACTATAGTTAACAATAATTTGTTGTGTAGATCAAAATTATTAGAGAAAAGAAATTGTAATGATTTCACTATAAAGAAGGGGTGAATGTTTGGAGTGAAGACTGTCCCAGTTGCCTATGTTTCATCATTATATATTGTATGCCTGTATCAAAATTTTACCAAACATCCCCCAAATATATATATCCATGATACATCAATAACAAATAAATAAAATAGAGTTGACATCAAATATATCAGTCATATAAATACATATGACTACACTTAACAACCTATTAAAATGATTTTCAAATTGACTTTCTAAGGAAAACCTATGTGCTAATTACAATAAACATACTTTAAATAGTGATGTGGTAAAAGTCTTCAAAACATGGAAAAAAGATGACTCATGGTAAGTGAAACAAAAATGCTGGAATTGCTCTGACATACTCTGAAAATAAGGGAATAAAAGTTTCAGATAGGTGAACATGTTGAAATTCATGTATTATGTATGGTTGGAAGACCCACCAGGTGATTATGTTATTGGGAAGAACTAAGTATAATTTATTTACCAAGACCATAAATAATGCACTGGTGACAGGAAGCTGGAGTCACATAAGAATCTGAAATTAGATGTGTAAATCTCTAATTATATTTTCCTTTATTTCATGTCTTGCTTTTTCAGAAACCAGATATACCTTGGAAAGTGATGGTACAGGATGACACCTTCAATCAAGCAGTGGTTCTAATTATTGTGATCGCCATGCTAGATGTAGTAACTTTGCAATAGCAGATTAACACAGCCTAATATACATGGTGTGAAGACATTATTTGGGGAATAAATTCTTTTCTATGTCAATCGGGAAAGGGAAATCAAAGGCAATGTGTATTATTTTACAGTAGAAAATAATGTGCATTTTTTATTTTCTCTGCGAGGGCTATTCTACCTCTAATATGGTCCAAACAAATCTGGGTCATCTGGACATCCCATACAACATCACATTGATGATTTTACATTGATCAAGCTAGATAGCATGAAGTTGCTAGCATGCCGAAGGCCTTTGTAAAACACATGAGCTCCAGGGCATGGGAAATAAACCCTATGAAAATTAAGGGATTTATTGAGAGTCTTTGGTCCTGGAGGCAGTAGAGTTCACACTTGGTAATACTGCTCTAGCTCATGTGTTTATTGACAAAATTTTTCAGCTTTGACTGGGGACTAGAGCACAAACTGGCTCTGGAGACAGTCTGAAATAGCATGCATACTGTGGAATGGGACATACAGTACAGCAGACCATGTGGCGTAGGATGTATCACTGCTAAGAAAAGATGTAGTTTGAAGTTTGTGGCAAGGCACAGTGAGAGAATCATAATACCTCTGTTCTTCTAATGCAAACCCATCACATCCTTAGAAGACAGTTAAACACATTTTGAACAACAATCTATGGCATAATATTAGGCCCTTACAGAAATATAACACCTGATCATGGTTCATATAGCACTATTTCTTGAAAGCAACCACCCACTTGGCAGCAAGCAAACTATGCCAGACTCTCTTGATTGTGGAAAGGACAGCAATTTTTCCTCATGGATATAGGTACCAGTTCTGGGTACATTTTTGTTTTTCTTTTCCAAATAGCTTCAGCCAGCACCATTTTCCAAATGATTATATAATTTTTTATCTACCAGCATGAAATTTGATTTAATATCACAACAGTCAACAGTTCAGGGAATCCTCTTTATAACAGAGGAAGGGTAAGAGTGAGACCGTAACTATGGGGGTCCCCTGGTCATATTACGTACCTGCACCATCTAAATTTGCTGATCTGATAAAGCACGAGATGGTGAGCTGAATGCATAGCTGAAATACCTACATAGTTTGAAGGGAATGCATGAAAAAAATGGTGCCTTCTACCAGGATGCAATATAGGTGTTAACTCAAACATATCAATATAGCACTGTGTCCTCAATAGGAAGAGTACATGGAGTTCAAAAAACAAACAGTAGGAAAAAGAATGAGCCCAATAACACACATTTATATTCTGAATAACACACGGAGACATTGTGCACGTCTTGTTTCAAAACATTCAGAACCCCTTGTTTCTGAAACTAGAGGCAAAAGGAGGAACCACCATTTTACAAACAGAAAATGGCTTGGATTATCAGGAGAAGCTGGGGGCTGCTAATACACCACAAAAGTCGGGCGAAAAATGGATAAAATCCAGGTGATCTACTTGGGTAACTTCTGGTACTGTTTGGCTCAATTGTGATGGTAAATGGAGGGCATAGCACTCTTGGTCTTACATGGGAGCTCAGGTGGGCCTGTCTATTGAGACAGGGTTTCAGATCCCTCACAGGTGAGTCTGTGGGTCAAAATATCCAGAAACCATCGAAGCCAGAAGTTCTAGCTGAGGGTGAAGAGAATCTAGACTAGGTTGTGAAGAAAGAAAACAGTGGCTATTAACTGTAGACCTGAGACTCTCTCGTATGTTTCCCATCAGAAAGAGAAGTTCACTAGTCTCCTAACAAAACAGGTCCCTGGATGTATATGTAGATGTGGAGCTAAACTACACAAGAGATGGCATGTAGCAGGCAAAAAGATGTGTCTCCCAGACCCACCTTTAAAGAAAGAGGGGCTGCTTAACTGAAGGAAATGCAGTTGGCAGTCTCCAGCTCCTAGCTCCTTCAGGGTCTGCTTCAGATGCAGAGTGCTACCTCACCAAGGTCATGGAGTCCCCAAAGTAGCCCAGATGTAGTAACTGAACAAGGTGGGGGTATAAAAGCCTAGCCATATTTGCCTGTCATAGGACAAACAAACTTTGTCTCACTCTCTTCTGAGAACCAAGCCTGTGACACTTGATTATTTCCAAAAGCAAACAACAGAATATTTACTAACCAATGCCTTTCTTCTCTAACACCAGTGCTCATGGAGGAAGCCTAGGGATATTCTCATACGTTGGCCTTACCCCACTGAAATTTTACAAAGTATAGCACTTTCGTGTGAGAAGAAATGTTACAAATTAAATTAATGGGACTCTATTGTACATATAAGGCTTTATTTTAATGAGTTGAATTATAATGGAGTTGATTTTTATTATCTCCCAGGGTGATTTTATAATTGATACAATCACCTTTCTCCAAAAACTTCCTCTCTTAGCTACTGAATTCCATCTTGCTTGTTTTCTTTCTTAGTTTCCCTATGCTATTATAATAGGGGGCTAATAAGTGCCCCATGTTATGATAATGAGAAACAGTGTCTTCCCATGTAAAAGAAATGCTTTAACAGATTTCTTTCCTGCAAATGAGTTAGAGAACCCTTCCTTCACCAAGTCAACCTAGGGACACCAATTCATGCCAGTATTTTCAGAGAGAACTCTGAGCTAGACATAAGGATCCCCATGTTCTTGTTCTGGTTATGTGTGGTCTCCAATTAAGTTAGTCTGTCTGACCCATAGTAGTCATATTTTTTCCATGGAGATAGTCTCTGTCTATATCATCATGTTATTGTTGTAGAATCTGAAAAGTTCTTATGAGAAAGTACATTGAAAAGTTAATAATACCTTACATTGTAGAATGATTTTATTACCCGAGACATATCTTTGAAATTGTCTGAGATATTAAACTCATTCTTTAAATTTAGCTAAAATAATGTTTTGAATTCATTTGATTCTAATCAATAGAACTGTTGATAAAGCTGCAAATAGGGAAGAATTAAACATGTAATAATGAGGTATAAAAGAGTGAAGCAATATTTTGGGAATCAGCTCATATTCATACTAAAATGTTTTGGATTGTTTAAAAACAGCAAAATAGAATAGTGAAAATAAAGCCTTGTCCGAAATAAAATAATATCCAAAAAAATCACCGTCTGAGAAATCCAAAGTTAGCCTGAACTGCTCCATTGCATTATAATGAAAGAAATACATAAATCAACAAGCTTTGAAAAGACAGAGAAATCATTAGATATAAATAACACAGGATTACTCCAAACAAATTATATTCAGCAAACTTTATGGCTGTGCAACACTCATTTCTGAAATAATAAGGAAAATGCATCATGAACTGCATACTGGGATCTTACTAAAGTACTTGATTGCCATGGCTTATAAAATTTTACTGGTAAAAAATTAGCAAAATTAGTTTTATATAAGCAGAGGAATTTGGCCTGAAACCTTAGAACAAAATTAAGGAAGTCAGAGTGGAGGATAAATTGGGATGTGCTCAGTGACTCTCAGCTTCTGGTCTGTAGAGTGGCTTCATAAACTCTCCTGGGCCTTCATTAATGGATGGGACATACATACACAAATATGCCTAGGGCCTGCCTCAGGCCTCCTAATAGAGAATCTCAGTAGTAGAACTGGAGAATCTATATTTTGAACAAGATATCTCAGGTGACACTGATTTGCCGCCATGTTTGTGGATTACTAGCATGACCAAGTATATTGAAAAGGGGATACCTTAGCTCAACCAATAGCCAGAATGCCAAGTTCATTTAGAATGTATATGCAAGTGTGTTATCTGGGAGAAAGAGGTAATATAATTATTCTGAGACACTAAGCAAGATTGCATTGCCAAACCAAATCCAGAGAACAATGGACCCAACTGCATCCTCTGCCTGCCAATAAACACATCGTCTGCAGATTCCTACTGCATGTGAGCCTCTAAGTGTGCCAGTTCCGTCTCAAGAATGCATTCTCTCTACACTTATTCAGTCAGAATTATTATTCTAATATGGCACTTACAAAAATTTTCTTAGAGAAAATAAGTGTTACATGGCTAAAAATGTTGGATGACTAAGTGAATGTGGGGAACTTGGGTTAACAAAGTTAAATGGGTTTCTTTACTGTAGGTCTTTTAAAAAGCTGTGTATATTAATATGTACTATGGACTTCAAATATAAGCCATGAAACACAGTGCTTCAATACACTTTTATAAAAGTGTTTCACTCTTGTATATCTCATGATCACGTCCATGAAACACATTTAAATTTCACAGGATATATCTCTTGGGTCTAGTAATCTGTGGAACACACTTTTGGAATCATTTTTATGTGCACTCAAATTCCCAGTTTCTTTTTGTTTGTTTGTTTTAAATTTACTTACTTTTTATTTCAATACGTTTTAGGGGAACAGGTGAGGTTTGGTTACATGAATACGTTCTTTAGTGGTGATTTCTAAGATTTTGAGCACTGTACACTGTACCTAATGTGTACACTGTACCCAATGGGTACTCTTTTATCCCTCACCTCCCTCCCACCCTTTCCCCACATCCCCAAAGTCCATTGTATCATTGTTATGTATTTGGGTCCTCATAGCTTAGCACCTGCGTATGATGTGCTGTTACCTTAAGTTTGCTGGTATTTTGTCGAGGATTTTCGCATCAATGTTCAGGGAGATTGGTCTGTAGTTTTCTTTTGTTGTTATATCCTTTCCTGGCTTTGATATCAGGGCAATACTGGCTCCCTCGAACAAGTTAGGGAGGATGCCCTCTGTCTCAGTTTTTTTGGAATAGTTTCAGTAGGATTGGTACCAGTTCTCTGAAGGTCTGATAGAATTCTTCTGCGAATCCATCAGGCTCTGGGCTTTTGTTGGTGGTGGTGGTGGTAACTTTTTAAATTACTGATTAAATTTCACTCCTTGTTATTGGTCTATTTAGGATTTCTATTTCATCCTGATTCAAACTAGGAGGGTTTAATGTTTCCAGAAATTTATCCATTTCCTCTAGATTTTTCTATTTTGTGCATAGTGTCTCTAATAATCTTTTGTATTTCTATAGTGTCTTGATTGTAACATCTCTATTTCCATTTCTAATTGAGCTTATTTGAACCTACTCTCTTCTTTTCTCGGTTAATATAGCTAATAGTCTACCAAGTTTTTGTTTCTTTTCAAAGAAACATTTGTTTTGTTTTATTGATCTTTGCATTTCACTATCACCATTCATTTTGAATAATTTTAAAATTTTAATCTTGATTTTATTGTTAACACAAAAATTATTCAGGATCAAATTGTTTAAGTTCTATGTACTTTTATACTTTGGAGGATTCCTTTTGGAGTTGATTTCCAGTTTTATTCCTCTGTGATGTAAGAAGATACTTGATATAATATTGATTTTTTAAAAATTTATTGGGACTTGTTTTGCGGCCTATCACATGGTCTAATTTGGAGACTGTTCCATCTGTTCATGAGAAGAATGTATATTCCATATTTCTTGGGTAGAATTTTATGTAAATATCTGTTAATCCATTTGGTCTAGAGTGAAGTTTAAGTCCAGTGATTCTTTGTTGACTTTCTGTCTTGATTATCAGTTTATCGGTGTCAGTGGAGTGCTGAAACACCACACAAATATTGTGTTGCTATCTATCTCTTTCCTTAGGACTGGTAGTACCTATTTTATGAATCTGGGAACTCTGGAGTTGGGTGTATATATATTTAGAATTGTAATATCTTCTTGATGAATTTATTCTTTTATCATTTAATAATGACATTCTTTGCCTTTTTTTTTTTTTACTATTCTTGCTTTAAATTAAGTTTTACCTGCTGTAAGTACAGCTACTCATGTTCCCTTTTGGTTTCTATTTGTGTTCAATATCTTTTTCCACCTCTTTACCCTGAGTCTATGGCAATCCTTGTACGTTATGTGAGTCTTTTGAAGACAGCAAATAGATGTTTGTGATTTTTTTTTACCCATTCTGCCAATCTGTATCTTTTAAGTAGAACATTTACAGCGTTTACATTCAATGTTAATAATGAGGTGTGAGGTAGTGTTCCAGCCATGATGTTGATTGTTAGCTAGATATTTTGTTTTCTTCATTATGTTA
Source organism: Piliocolobus tephrosceles (assembly GCF_002776525.5). Classification (NCBI taxonomy): domain Eukaryota; kingdom Metazoa; phylum Chordata; class Mammalia; order Primates; family Cercopithecidae; genus Piliocolobus; species Piliocolobus tephrosceles. Next base: position 13,126,894 of record NC_045444.1, on the reverse strand, counting down.
TTGTGTTATAGGCCCTGTGAGTTTCAGGATGTCAAGAGGTTCTATTCTAGTGCATGTTGTGCTTGCATTTTAAGCTTTAGAACTCCTTTTAGCATTTCTTGTAGGACTGATCTGGTAGTGACAAATTAGCTCAGCATGTACTTATCTGAAAAAGACTTTATTCTCCTTATTTATGAAACTTAGTTTAGCTGGATATAAAATTATTGGCTGGGAGAGAAGTGAAGCATATGGCAGAATACACGACTCCAATGATTGCCCCCACTCCCTACCAAAAGGACACCAATTTAATTATCTACACACACAGAGACACACACAGCACTTTAGTAAGACCCCCAAATCAGGCGAGCACTCACAGTACTTGGTTTTAATTTCATATTGCTAAAAGACACTAAATAGGTAGGAAAAACAGTCTCACCACCACAATCTCTTTCCGACTCCCTGGTGGCAGCAGCAGCATGGGGCAGACAGCACTCCTATGTGCTGGGGAGGGGGAGAGCCAGCAATTGTGAAAAAAAGGTCACCATATAATAAAGTGGTCAATTCAGCAAGAGGATATAATAACAGTAAATACATATATGCACCCAACACTGGATCACTCAGATATATAAAACAAATACTAGTAGATCTAAAGAGAGACATAAATTCAGTACTGCCCTTGTTAAAGCAGAAAGCAAAACCATAACAAACTCTGCTGACACCTGCCTATGGAGGATGCATTTAAATCAGCTGTAGCCAGAGGGGAATCACTGATCCCAATGATCAGAACTTGAACTTGAGTTCCCGCATGCCTTGCTACCATGCTATAGTGCTCCAGGACTCCAAATCAATGTGAAAGGCAGTCTAGGCCATAAGGACTGCAACACCTGGGCTAGTCTTGGGGCTGAAATGGACCCAGAGATAGTAGCCTGGGGTGGAGAGACACAGACCTATTGAGTCACCAGCTGGGGCAGCTAAGGGTATGCTTGCATAACCCTTCCCATAACCACAGGCCACACAGCTCAGGCTTCAAAAGAGGCCCCTTTCTTCCATCTGAGGAGACAAAAAAAGTGAGGAGGACTTTGTCTTGCATCTTGGATACCAGCTCAGCCACAGCAAGATAGGGCATCATTCAAAGTCACGAGGGTCTCTTTCCAGGACCTAGCTCCCAGGCATTTCTAGACATACCCTGGGCCAGAAAGGAATTCATTGTCTTGAAGGGACAATCCAGCCCTAGGAATGGAAGAACGCAGTTTTAGCTGAATTTATCTCCTGTTAACTAAAGAGCCCTGGAGCCCTGAATAACCAGCAGTGATACCCAGGTTCTACATCAAGGGCTTTGAGTGACATATGGACTTGCTGGCCACTGGTGAGACTGAGCATATTCCCAGTGGTGGTGGCTATGGGGTGAGACTCCTTCTGCTTGACCGAAGTAGAGGGAAAAGTAAAGAGGACTGTGTCTTGCTCCTTAGTTATAGTTTGGCCACATGGGAGTAGAGTACTAAACATGATCTTAGTGTCTCCAATTCTAGGACTTGACCCTTAAAAAGCATTTTGGGATCTTTCCCGGGTCAGAGGGGAGACCACTCCCCTTAAGGGTGAGTCCTAGGCCAGGCAGCATTCACAACAAGGTGAATGAAGAGGCTTTTGGGCCTCAAGGGAACATCGGCGGTAGTCTGGCAATACTCTCTGTGAGCCTGAGGTGGTCATGGCCACTGGGTGAGGCTACTTTGCCTTTGGAAAGAGCACGAAAGAGTGGGAAAGACTGCATCTTGTGGTGAGTGCCAGCTAAGCCTCAGTATAATAGAACACTAGGTGAACTTCTACAGTTCTTGATTATAGACCTGGACTCCCAGATGGCACCTCTGGACCCGCACAGTCCTGGTGAGCTCACCACCTTGAAGGGAAAAACACAGGCTTGGCTAGCTTTGCCACTTGTTGACTGTAATGCCCCAGCCAGGGAGTGGTTGCATCAGGCCTTGGGTGAGACTCAGCACTGTACTGGCCTAAGGTCTCCTTCAGCACAGTCCTAGGGGTTGTAGCTACAGGGGTTACTTGTGTCACTCCACTCCCAGCTCCAGGTCGCTTATTCCATTTGTTTGGAATAAAGTAAGGAAAAAAAAACAACAACAACAACAACAACAACAAGATTCTGCCTGGTAATCCAGAGAATTCTTACCGACATTGTTCAAAACTATTAAGGTGGCAACCCTATGCATCTGAAAGAATCACAGTGCTACTGGGCTTGGTGTCCTCCATAAAACAGATACAGCTTAGATTGCAACACCCGATTCCTTTTGAATATCTGGAAATTCTTCCCAAAAGGGATGGGTACAAACAAGCCCAGACTGCAAAGACTACAATAAATACCTAACTCTTCAATGCCCAGACACTGAAGAACATCTACTAGTATCTGTACCATCCAGGAAAACATGACCTCACCAAATTAACTAAGTAAGGCAACAGAGAGCAATCATGAAGAAACAAAGATATGTGATCTCTCAGAAAATTCAAAATAGTTGTTTTGAGGAAACTCAAAGAAATTCACAATAGCACAGAGAAGGAATTCAGAATTCTATCAGACAAATTTAACAAAGAAATTGAAATAAAAATAATCAAGCAGAAATTCTGAAGTTGAAAAATGCAATTGGCATACTAAAGAATGCAACAGAGTCTTTTAATAGCACAATTGATCAAACAGAAGAAAGAATTAGCTTGAATACAAGCTATTTGAAAATACATAGAGTAGACAAAAGAAAAAGGAACAAATAACAAGGAAGCACACTTACAGGATCTAGAAAATAGCCTAAAAAGGGAAGATATATGAGTTATGGGCCTTATAAGGGAGGTAGAGAGATAGCGGTAGAAAGCTTACTCAGGGAACTAGTAATAGAGAGTTTCCCACACCTAGTAAAAGATATGAATATCCAAGTACTAGAAGGATATAGAACACAAAACAAAGAAAACTACCTCAAGGCATTTAATAATAAAACTCCCAAAAGTCAAGGGTCAAGAAAGGATCCTAAAAGCAGCAAGGAAAAAGAAACAAATAATATAAAATGGAGCTACAATATATCTGACAGCAAACTTTTCAGTGGAAACGTTATAGGCCAGGAGAGGATGTCATGACATGCTAAAAGTCCTGAATAAAAAAATCTTTTATCTTAGAATAGTATATCTGGTAAAATTATTCTTCAAACATAAAGAAGAAATACTTTGCCAGACAAACAAAAGGTGAGGGATTTCATCAACACCAGATCTGTCCAACAAAGAATGCTAAAGGGAGTATTTCAATCAGTAAGAAAAGGATGTTGATGAGCAATAGGTAATCACCTGAAGGCACAAAACTCTCTGGTAACAGTAAGTATGCAGAAAAACATAGAATATTGTAACACTGCAACTGTGGTGTGTAAACTACTATTATCTTATGTAGAAAGACTTTAAAATAAACTAATAAAAAATGATAACTACAACTTTTCAAGACATAGACAATACAATAAGATATAAATAGTAACAACAAAAAGTTAAAAAGTGGAGGAATGAAGTTAAGGCATAGAGTATTACTTTTCTTTGCTTGTTTGTTTTGTTTATGTAAACAGTGTGCAATTGTTATCAGCTTAAAATAACGGATCATATGATAGTATTTGCAAGCCTCATGGTAACCTAAAAAAAAAAAAAAAAATACCATGGATACACAAAAAGTAACAAAGGAAGGAACTAAATCATATCACCAGAGAAAATCACCTTCACTAAAAGGAAAGATAAAAGAAATAAGGAAAGAAGAAAAGACCACAAAATGACCAGAGAAGAAATTAAAAAATAGCAAAAGCAATCCTTACTTATCAATAGTAACATTGAACGTAAACTCACTAAACTCGCTAATCAAAAGACATAGGGTGATTAAATGAATATAAAAAACAATATGCATTGATCCATTGCCTATAAGAAACACACTTCACCTATAAAGACAAACATGAACTGAAAATGAAGGGATGGCAAAAGGTATTCCATGCCAATGGAATCTACAAAAGAACAGGAGTTGCTATATTTGTATCACACAAAATAGATTTAAAGACAAAACTATAAGAAGAGACAAAAAAAGGTCACCATATAATAAAGTGGTCAATTCAGCAAGAGGATATAATAACAGTAAATACATATATGCACCCAACACTGGATCACTCAGATATATAAAACAAATACTAGTAGATCTAAAGAGAGACATAAACTTCAATACAATAATTGATAGAGACTTAAACACCCCACTTTCAGCATTGGATAGGTCATTCAGACAAAAAAAAAAAAAAAAATCAACAAAGAAACATCAGACTTAATCTGCACTATAGACCAAATAAATCTAATAGATATCCACAGAAGATTGTATCCTACAGCTTAACAATACACATACTGTTCCTCACTACATGGATACTTCTTAAGTGTAGACCATATGTCAAGTCACAAAACAAGTCTTAAGGCATTCAAAAAAAACGAAATAATATACAGCTGATTCTCTGATGACACAATAGAATAAAACTAGAAATTAATAACAAGAGGAATTTTGGAAAATATACAAATACATGGAAATTAAACAATATACTTCTGAATAACCAGTGGGTCAATAAAACAAATTAAGAAGCAATTTAAAGTCTCTTGAAACAAAAGATAATAAAAACATGACATATCAAAAGCTATTGGATACAGCAAAAGAAGTGCTAAGAGAGAAGTTTATAGCTATATGTGTCTATATCAAAAAAGAAGAAAAACTCCAAAGAAACAACCTAACAGTGTGAGGAACTAGAAAAACATGAGCGAACCAAACCAAAAATTAGCAGAAAGATATAAGTATCAGAGCAGAAATAAAGGAAATTGAAATAAAGAAAATTATGCAAAAGATCAAGGAAACAATAAGGTTTTTTTTTAAGAGTTAAACAAAATAGACAAACCTTTAGCCAGACTAAGAAAAAAAAAGAGACCCAAATAAATAAAATCAGAGATTAAAGATGAGACCCTACAACTGATACTGCAGAAATGATCATTAGCAGCTACTATGAGCAACTATATGCCAATAAATAGAAAAATACAGAAGAAATGGACAAAATAGTAGACACATATAACCTACTAAGATTGAACTATGAGGAAATCCAAAACCTGAACAAACCAATAACAATTAATACTATTAAAGCTGTAATAAAAAGCCTCCCAGTAAAGAAAAACCTGGGACCCGATGAATTTACTGCTGATATTTGCCAAACATTTGAAGTAAAACTAATACCAATCTTACTCAAACTGTTCCAAAAAATAAAAGGGGGAAAAATACTTTCAAACTTATTCTACAAGGTTACTATACCCTGATACGAAAACCACACAAAGACAAAAATAAAATAAAATAAAATAAAATAATAAAACAAAAACACAAAACTGCAGGCCAGTGATTCATCATGACCAAGTGGGATCTACACCTTGCATGCTATAAGCAAATTAATCAATGTAATACATCATGACAACAGAACAAAGAACAAAATCCATATGATCATTTCAATTGATGCTGAAAAAGCATTTGGTAAAATTCAACATTCTTTTATGATAAAATCCCTCAAAAACAAACAAAAAACAAAAAACAAACAAACAAAAAAACTAGGGATAGAAAGAATGTACCTCAACATAACAAAAGCCATGTATGTCAGACCCACAGCTATTATCATACTGAATGGGGAAAAGCAGAAAGTCTTTCCTCTAAGATCTGGAATACAACAAGGATGCCCACTTTCACCACTGTTATTCAACATAGTACTGGAAATCCTAACTAGAACAATCAGACATAGTACTGGAAATCCTAACTAGAGCAATCAGACAAGAGAAAAATATGAAGGGCACCCAAACTGTAAAGAAAGAAGTCAAATTATTCTTGTTACGTATGATATAATCTTATATTTGCAAAAACCTGAAAACTCCACAAAAAACTATTAGACCTGGAAACCAAATTCAATAAAGTTGCAGAGTACAAAATGAACATACAAAAATTATTAGCCTTGCTATATGCTAATAGTGAACAATCTGAAAGATAAATTTTAAAAGTAGCCCCATTTACAATAGCCACAAATAAAATTAAATACCTACGAATTAACCAAAAACATAAAATATCTTCACAATGGAAAACATAAAACACTGATGAAATAAAGAGGACACCAAAAAATGAAAATATATTCCATGTTCATGGATTGAAGGAATCAGTATCATTAAAATGTCCATACTACCCAAAGCAATCTACAGATGCAATACAATGCCTATCAGAATACCAGTAACATTCTTCACAAAAATAAAAATAAAAATTCTAAAATGTATATGGTACTACAAAAGACCCAGAATAGCCAAAGTTATCCAAAGCAACAAGAACAAAATGGAAGGGATCATGTTACCTGACTTCAAATTACACTACAGAGTTACAGTAACCAAAACAACATGAAACTGGCATAAAAACAGATACATATACCAATGGAACAGAATAGAGAACGGGGGAAACAAATCCACACACCTACAGTAAACTCATTTTTAACAAAGTTGCCAATAATATACACTGGGGCAAAGACAGTCTCTTCAATAAATGATGCTAGGAAAGCTGAATATCCACTTTGAAGAAAGATAAAATTAGACTCCATCTCTTGCCATTTACAAAAATCAAATCAAAATTGATTAAGGACTTAAATCTAATACCTCAGGCTATGAAACTACTACAATGAAACATTGAGAAAATGCACCAAGACATCGGCCTCGCCAGATTTCTTGCATAATACCCCACAAGCACAGGAAATCAAAGAAAAAATGGACAACTGGGATCACTTCAAGTTAAAAATCTTCTGCACAGCAGAGGAAACAATGAACAAAGTACATAGATAAGTCACAGAATGGGAGAAAATATCTGCAAACTATCCATCTGACAAGGAATTAATAACCAAAATACATAAGGAGCTTGAGCAACTGAATAGGAAAATATCTAATAATCTGATTTAAGAAAGGGTAAAATATTTGAACAGACATTTTTCAAAAGGAGACATACAAATAGCAAATGAACATATGAAAAGGTGCTCAACATCATTGAGAAATGCAAATCAAAACTGCAATGAGATATCATCTCGCCCAGTTAAAATGGCTTTTATTCAAAAGACAGGCAATAATAAATGCTGGTGAGGATATGGAGAAAAATGAACCGCCATACACTGTTTGGAATGTAAATTAGTACAACTACTGTGGATAACAGTTTGAAGTTTCCTCAGAAAACTAAAAATAGAGCTCTATACAATTCAGCAATTCCACTTCTGACTATATACCCCAAAGAAAGGAATCAATATATCAAAGCGATATCTGCACTCTCATGTTTGTTGTAGCTCTATTCACAATAGTCACGATTTGGAAGCAACCTAAGTGTACATCAGCAGATGAATGGATAAAGAAAATGTGGTATTTCTGCATGTTCTCACTCATAGGTAGGAACTGAACAATGAGATCACTTGGACACAGGAAGGGGAACATCACACACTGGGGCCTGTTGTGGGGTGGGGGAGGGGAGATAGCATTAGGTGATATACCTAATGTAAATGATGAGTTAATGGGTGAGGCACACCAACATGGCACATGTATACATATGTAACAAATCTGCATGTTGTGCACATGTACCCTGGAACTTAAAGTAAAATTAAAAAAAAAGAAAAGATAAGATAAACCCCTCCCCCCAAAAAATAAAAGAAAATGTGGTATTTATACACAGTGGAGTACTATTCAGCCATAAAAGCAGAATGAAATTCAGTCATTTGCAACAATATGTATGGAACTGCAGGTCATTATATTAAGTGAAATAATCCAGGCACAGAAAAACAAACATCACATGTTCTCACGTATTTGTGAGATCTAAAAATAAACATAATTGAACCCATAGAGAGAGAGTAGAAGTATGGTTACCAGATGCTGGGAAGGGTAGGGGAGGTAGTGGTGGGGAGGTAGGAATGGTTAAGGAGTACAAAAAATAGAGTGAATGAATAAGGCTTAGTATTTGATAACATAACAGGGTGACTACAGTCAATACAGATTTAATTGTACATTTCAAAATAATGAAAAAATATAATTGTATTGTTTGTAACACAAAGAATAAATGCTTGAGAGATGGATATCCCATCTCCAATAATGTGATTATTATGTATTGCATACCTGTATCAAAACATTTCATGTCCTCCATAAATATATACATGTACTATGCACTCACAAAATTAAATAGAAATTTTTTTAATTTAAAAAATTCTTGACTGACAGTTATTCTCTTTAAGGAGGCTAAAGATAGGATCCCATTCCTTTCTGGCTTTGAAGGTTTCTGCTGAGAAGTCCGCTGTTAGTTCAATAGGCTTTCCTTTTTAGGTTACCTGATGCTTTGTTCTCACAGCTCTTAGAATTCTTCCCTTCACATTGACTTTAGATTGTCCAATGAACATACGCCTAGGTGATATCCTTTTTGCACTGAATCTCCCAGGAGTTCTTTGAGCTTATTGTATTTGGATGTCTAAATCTCTAGCAAGGTCAGGGACATTTTCCTCAATTGTTCCCTCAAATAAGTTTTCCAGGGCTGGGTTTGGTGGTTCATGCCTGCAATCCCAGCACTTTGGGAGGCTGAGGCAGGTGGACCACGTGAGCCCAGGAGTTCAAGACCACCCTGGGCAACATGGTGAAACCCTATCTCTACAAAAAATTACAAAAAATTAGCAAGGTGTGATAGCACGTGTCGGTAGTTACCGCTACTCAGCAGACTGAGATGGGAGGATCACTGGAGCCCTGAGGTCAAGGAAGTGGTGAGCTGTGATTGCACTACTGCACTCCAGCCTGGGTAACAGACTGAGACTGTCTCAAGAAAAATAAGTTTTCCACACTTTGTGCTTCTTCTTCTCTCTTAGGAATGCCAGTGATTCTTGGGTTTGGCCATTTTGCATAATCCCAAATTTCTTGGAGACTTTATATGTTTCTTTTATTTTTTTCTGTATGTTTGTATGATTGCATTAATTCAAAAACTTTGTCTTCAAGCTATGAAACTCTGTCTTCTATTTGGTCTATTCTATTTTTAAAAGTTCCAGCTGCATTTTGTAATTTCCTAAATGTATCTTTCTTTTCCATAAGTTCTAGTTGTTTTTTCTTTAAAAATTTCTCTTTAAAAAAATTTTCATGTATGTCCTGGATTGTTGCTTTTAAATTTCTTTATGCTGATTTTCACCTTTCCATTGTATCTATGTGAGCAACTGAAAGCAAAAAACTTTTGCTTTCTTTATCTGATATTTCAAAGATTTCATCTTGGTTTACATTCATTTCTGGAGAGCTAGTGTGATTTTTTGGTGTGTTATGGAACCTCTATTTATATTGCCAGAATTATTTTTCTTGCTCCTTTTCATTTGGGTAGACTGAGTCTTCTAATTATTTTTGAGTTTATTTTTGATTTGACTTTTTAAAAAATTCCACCTTTAGGATGTGACTTTAATTATTTCAGTTCATTGTAATTAAATTTGGCTCTGACTTCTTTAGGGTGTGAAGACTTTGTATGAGTTTCTTTGTTATAAAGAGACTGTATGATGGCTTCTCATATTACGGTTGTAGTAGCAAAATAGTAGGTGTGCAAGCATGTTCATTGTCTTTTGTGGGGTGAAATGGAAGAGGTCCCTTGAAGATTATCTCATTCCCCAGTGGTGTGCACTTTTCATTTTACCTTTTCCTCTAGTATTTTATTTATTGGGTTGGATAGTTCACATTTCAGGACAGTAAGGAAGGTGCCCATGGGAAAAAACTGGCTGTGTCTAAAGCAGGTGGGTAAATGAAATATCCAATGGTGGACAGAGATCCTAGCCTTGACAGAGATGGCTGGGGAGCTCTTAGTGAAATGTACTGAGGTCTGATCATGGGGAAGGGAAGGAGCCACATCAACTCCCCTCCTAGGGCAGGAGGAAAGTGATCCACCTCCCAGTCACACTCCCGACCCAGTGTTCCAGCTATTCAGATCAGACAGGCTCCTCCTTTCGTCTGCAGGAATGTAGACGTTCCATGTAGAGAGAGAATTTGACTCTACCTCTTGTGCAAGTGCGAACCTGGAGTGCACTCCTCCTGTGCAGATGCCATCACCCTGAAGTATTCCAGAAAAGCTGCCTACAGGTGTACCCATGCCAAGGACCCATGGAGGAAGCCCCAGCTATGTCTTCAGTGGTCGATGAGGAGAAAAGAAATCTTTCTCTAAGACTCTTCTCGAGCACCAGGGCTGCCTGACTGTTGAGTAGAACTGCAGACTTTCCCCCATTGAGCCCAGAACTGTACCTATGCCTCTACTGAAAGAAACTTCTCACAAGCAGAAAGTTCTGAGACTCAAGGCCACCATCTGGATTCTTTTGTCCCATGGGGTGATTCTTTAATGGGATGTACCTCCCCACCTGTACCCCAGGAGTAGGAGTCCCTGAGAGATTAGTGTGAATACTGCTGCTTCTCTGGGTCTAGCCACCCAACTGGACTGCCACACCCTACGCTGGTGCTGGGAAATGTCTGCATGGGATCCAGTGATGTGACCTATTCTCAAGACTTCCAGCAGTGGGTACCAGCATCAGCTCTGATAGGGTTAGCAGAGGAGTGAGGTAGACTCTGTGAGATTCCTTGACTACAAATTAGGTTTAATGTGTTCTTCTTCTCAAATGCCAGTTGTAGTAGTAATGAACTGGTCATGTGGACACACTCAGGACCAACTGGTTAGCCAGGGTGATGTGGGCAATGGTGACAGATAAGGTCACACAAGTTATCTCCTTCCTGGGCACTGCGTTATTCAGCCTGTAGATGCTGTCATGGATTGTCAGTTGGCCTCCAGCCAGGAGGTGGCGCTTGCAAAATAGCACTGGCTGCAGTAGTAGCAATGGGAGTTGTGTTTGCCTTATGTTGCCCAGGGGAGATACTCTGGTGTCTCAGGCAGTAGGCAGGGACATAGACTTCCCAAAAGCTTCCTTCCTTTGTGTTAAGCTACCAGGGTGGGTGGAGGGGCAAAGCTAGGTGGAGGCTGGGTCTGGAAAGTCCGTGCTCTGGCTCTCCACATGAAAGTGCAAGCAGCAGCCCCAGTGAGGAGCAGAAGAAAGTTCTCTGGCCACTGAGGTAATGTTCCAGGGAGGCACACAGCTGCTGCTGCTGCAGAGAAGAGTCCACAAGGGAGTGGGGATTAGCAGGAGCAATAAGCCCCACCCAGCTGCCATACACCTGGTAAGCCAGGTCTCCCATTTGCAGTGTTCCCCTAGCAGAAGCTAGCTAGGTTCCAGTCAGTCTGTACTCAGAACTCAAAACAGTTCTAGGCTGTAAGTCTTCTCCACAGAGACAGAAACCACTGAGGCTTTCAGGCCCCTCCCCTCCCAGGCTGCCCATGAAGCAGGGTCGCCCAGCTCCTCACTCAAAATTATATCTCAAATCTCACTTGGGACATTCTCGCAATCTGTGACCACCCTGAGTTAGCTGGCAGAGTTTCACAAGGCTCCTTGTTAGGTATCTTTAGTGATGGCTTCCCTCCTTCCCTGCTGGAGACTGGGAGTGCACACACAGCAGGTCCTGAGGCTGCTCCTTTTCATACACTCCCCACTATGCACTAAATCAGCTCCAAAGCTGGGTAAGGTTAAGGCCTTCCTCACTGGCCTGGATTGCCAGGTCCCCTGGTGAAAATTACATCCCACAGGTAGCTTATCTACCTCTCAAACACTTTGATAGTTTCTTAAAAAGCTAGACATACACCAACCATATATATCACTCATTCCATTTCTGAGTTTTTACCCAAGCAGGTAGGAATGAGAAGTAGGAATTGCAAAAGGCACAAGGAAACTTCTGTGAGTAAATTATGTTCATCATCATTATTGTTTTAATGGTTTCCTGTGTGTACATATGTCAAAACTTGTGCCATTATACAATTTAAACATGTAGTTTTTTTGTATATTGATTATACCTCAGTAAAGCTCTTTAGGAAAAGGAGAGTATGTTTATCTTATATTGAACTCAGGTGGGGAAATAAGTTTCCTCTGAGAATTAGTAATTATAGCTTGTCCTCATGTAGATTTGACTTGCAAAATGGCACTAACTAATGCCTCTGGAGGCCCCAAGATGAGAAATGAGTATAAATTTACCCCGCTAGAAATCCTGTTAAGAGCTAAAACAAATTTATCTTAAGGGAGACACTCTGAATTTTAACCTTGTTATATTCCTACAATAAAGTCATGAAATTTAAATTTAAGTTTGTAATACAGTATTCCCAAATATTCAAGAAAGTAGAAAACCATGGGTGAAAGCTGGAATTCTCCACAGGAACCCCCCCCCCCCCCCCCCAGGACATAAGTACTGATTTATTCATATACAAAATATAAATTTCATTAAAATACTTAAAGACATTAAAATATAGAATTTAAAAATAAGTAAGGTAAATTTCAACGAGAAACAAATTCCACATTTAAAAATAAAGATCGTATTCACTGAAGTTGCACAAGAAAGAAATAAACAGTGAATAAGATTAAGTTAAAAAGAAAATCAGTGATCTTAAACGCAGATCTATAGAAATTACATGAAATATGTCACAAAGAGCTAGACATTTAATGATAAAAGAGATTAAGAGATGTGGAGATATAGTAAGTTCCAATATGCTTCTAATCACAGTTTTAATAAGCAATACTCATGAGACAGTGAGAGAGAAATTATGCAAATAAAAATTGCTGAAACTTTTCTATAACCAGTAAAAATCATGAGTGTTTGGATTCAGAAGTTCATCAGTTCCTAAGGAGAATAAATAAATCCAAGAAACGCTGATGCATCAGGTAGTTGTAGAGCATAGACAATAATTTTAATACAAATTTTCAATATTTTATGTTTAAATTTTTACGTACCATTTTCAGGGAATTTTTTTCTCTATGCATTAACCTACTGAACACTTCTATGAGAAAATTTATTGCCACTTAAAACACTTAAGAATTTATTTTAAAATGCTCAGAAATGTGATATGGCAAAAATAAAAATAAAGTCATATTCAGGAAACTTCGGGTTCGAAAGGTCAGCTGTGCCACTTGTCAGCAATATGCCGTTGTTCCCTATGTAAGCAAGAAGCAAACATTGTCTGGAAGCAAGAGATACCGATTTTTGTTCCAATTCTACCTGTAATTTATAATTCCATTATTACTAAACTAACTCATCATTCCATACTTAATTATCCTTTTGAAAAAATGCACTTAAATTACTTCACCTGTCATCCAGGGGTGTTAAAAGGCAAAATAATAATGGAAGATAAATGTTAAAATGGTTTGGAAAAATATGACACATAATTGATACTTATTATTTAAGGCTATTTTTGAGTTGAGTGTTCTGTTTTAACTAGCTATCACCCTTAGAGTCAGAACTTTATGTCTTTGCTGCTATTTCATAAGTACAAAGCATGCCATAGTAGATAAGGATTCAAGAGACTGCCTAGAGGGCATACTTTGTAGCTTACTAGAAAAATGCCCTGAGTCAAGTCAGAGAATCTCCGAATAGAAAGGGATGATAAATGTCATATTTGGGCTTCCATGAGTATTTATCAATAAGCAATTGAATCTCCTTTACCACAGCCTTGTCAATGGGTGGTTAAACTTATGATTGAATATGTCTTGTGATGACAAATGGAGCACTGCCTAAGAAAGTCAATTCTGAGTGTCAAAAAGTTATTCCTTATCCTGGCACACTCAACCTTAATGACACTTATTTTCCCCAAAAAGAGAGTGGAGTGATAATAATAGCAACCATTTATTAACTACCTACTATATGTCAAGCATGGAATTAGGCACTTTCCATAGTTAAATTCTAATCATCACAAATTCCTGCAAGATAAGTGTAACTGTCCTCCTTTGACATTATAAGGAAACTGAGATAAGAATTTAAGTGTCTTTGCCTAAGGCCACACACTAATCATTAGAAAAATCTAACTCTTGCTTCTAGTCTGCTAAGATCGCTGTAAAAAAAAAAAAAAAAAAAAAAAAAAAAAATTAAATCTTACAAGAAAAAGAGATTTGTAAATTGAATTTTAAAAAAATATAAGCTGCTCTTATAATTACTGTAAATGTTTACCTGGTAGGACCGGTGTTTAATTTCATAAAGCCTAGCCCGCTTATTAGCATGACAGAGATGCTCAATAACAGTTCATTTACTTATCTTAAATACAGAATGGTGCACTGTTAAAGACATATTCAATAATGCTGAGGTCTACCAAATCTTAATTACGATGAAGCAATTAAGAAACAAGAAAGGCAGTATTTCTATAAAAATAAGACAGTTTAATTGAATCCAAATGTTCTTTCAGAATAATTCTGATTATACTGATTTTGGTTGTACTTTTGAAGATTTATGTTATATTTTCTATTCTTATTGGAAATTGTTCAAAGTTTAGGAAAGATGATTTACACCTGTAGTCCCAGCTACTCAGGAAACTCAGACAGGAGAATTACCTGAGCCCAGGAGTTTGAGACCAAAAGTTAAGAAAAGAGTTCAGAAAAATTTCCAGCCTTACCAGAATGGCACACAATCATGGAAGACTGTCATAATTTCTGAGGCTTTAGGCTTTTAAAATATAAGAAAGTATCAGGAAGGCAGCTTTTCAAGATTTCGACTTAAAAATATCCTTACCATAATCTTACCTACGTGCTATAGGGTTGACTTAATGTCTCTTCCAAGGAAGTTATGAAATTGTAAAAAACAAAGGCATAAAATTTAAAGTTTCTCAGAGAAAACACCAAGAAGAGGATAAAATAAAGAATTATCACTGTGCCTTTATCTTTCCCCTGGAATCCACATGCATTTCCAAACGTGAAGGTGGAATGGGGGCTTCCTAAAGCCAGCAGGGGCTCCCACAAAGTGCCCTCAGTTCCTCCCCTCCATGCGTACCCAGGCACGAAACTCAGGGGGGCCTCGATCTTGCATTCACTTCTTAGACTTCTTTGTCCATAACTTCCTCCTTGATTCTCACAAACCTGATTCCAGCTTCCTTTGCTAAATTCACACTCTGTGTCTGTCTGGATTCAGTAGTCAATTTTTTAAATTAACTTAAAATTAACTTAATTTTTAAGTTCCAGGGTACATGTGCAGGTTGTTATATACTTAAATGTGCACCATGGTTATTTGCTACACCTATCAACCCATCACCTAGGAGTCAAGCCTGGCAGACATTAGCTATTTTTCCTGATGCTCTCCCCATACCCTGTCCTGCCACAACACGCCTCCACAATGTGTGCTATTCCCCTCCCTGTGTCTACGTGTTCTCATTGTTCAACTCCCACTTATAAGTGAGAACCGGTGGTGACATGAATGGAGCTGGAAGCCATTATCCTCAGCAAGCTAACACAGGAACAGAAAATCATCAGTTCATTTAACGAATATTGTTTAAGCTCTATTATTCCCCAGACTCTGCTAGACCATGATAAAACAGTGATAAAACACACAAGCTCTTGATCCTCAGAGTTCCCAGTCTGGTGGGAAATGATCACATCAATGAAAGAAAGGTAGAAATCGAATAAGCATTTAAAAAGAGAAAGTCATGGTACCAGAAGTGCCTAAAACAGAGAATTGACCAGTCACAGAGGTCAGGAAAAGTTTTCCTGGAGAAATGACACATGTGCTGAGATCTGAAGTAAAGTTAGGAGTTATGTCAAAGAAAATCCAAATCTGTAACAACTGGAAAAATACCAGAAAAATTTATTTATGCTTCTGTTGAGTTTCCTGTTTATATGCTTTATTAGTATAATTGTTCCCTGCTACTTCTCTAACAAGTTACCATACACTTACTGGTTTACAGCATCACTGATTTAATCTCTTACAATTCTGGAGGCCAGATTTCTAAAATGGGTTCCACTGGACTGAAATCAAGGGGTCAGCAGGGCCTGCCTTCTCTGGAGAACCTAAAGGACAATCCTTTTCCTTTCTTTTCCCAGCATCTGGAGGCTGCCCTCATCCTTGGCTCATGCCTTACATCACATTGTCATTTCTTGCCCTGCTTCCATTGTTACAATGCCTCCTGCCTCTCCTGGAGTAAAATCTCCCTGTCTCCCCCTTATAAGGTACTTACTATGCCATTCAGGGCCAACACAGATAACCCAGGATCATCTGTCCATTTCAAGATCCTTAACTGTATCATATGTGCAATATCCTTTTTGCTATCTAGAGTTACAGTCACAGATTCCAGGGATTGGGATGAGGATATCTTGGGATGGGGGAGGGATTACTCAGTCCACCACAATCAATAATTCTATCTTCCGACAGTTTTTTTTTTTTAAAAACAAAACAGAAGAAAACAAAAAAAGCTTCAGCATAAACTCACTGCCTAAGTGAATACACTGCTGCATTCCCTAGGAACCCTTCAGGACAGAGGCACTCCGTCTAAATAAATAATTTGGCCCAACTTCCTCTTGGCCCAAAGCAACTACTGTTTCCCAGATTATACCTGGCATCACCACCACCACCACCACTGCGGGGCACAGATCACACTCAATGACTGCTCCGGGCAGTATAGCGACACCTCCCCCCACCTCCATTCAGGACAAGTTGGAAAGGCCATCCCTGTACCCCTGCTCCCCAGGGGCCTCTGCTGGGTCTGTTCAGCTTCCCCCTCTATCCAGTCCTGCCGTGTTTGCTCCCTCACAGGTGCTGCTCCTAAGACCTCTTCCAAATAAACCTCCTGCATGTACATTTTTGCCTCAGAGTCTGTTCCCAAAACCTGATTATTGGCAGGAATCATACAGAATTTTAGTTTTGGATGTTTACCAATGATTGTTTTTGATTTTTTTTCCTTGATTTAAAAATACAAAATGAAAACATGAACTTGACTGAGATATCTGATCATTCTTTCTTCTCTGGTCCTGTCCTCTTAGAATTATTTTTCTTTTTATCGACATACTTCAAAAGTGTTTTAAATTTTTTTTAATGCCAAATCCTTCTGAGCTTTATATGGCAGAGAATGTTTTAACAGACCCTTACACTAAAATAAATAGTTTGGCTGGATATGAGACCTAAGCTCAAAGTGCATTTCTTAACCACTTTGAAAATATTATTCCATTATCTCCTTGCATAGTGATTGAAGTCTGATGTCTAAATGATTTTCATCTTTTATAGTTTACCTATTCTTTCTCTTTAAAGCTTTTGTAATTCTCTCTTATCTTCGGTGTTCGTAACTAGAATGCATCTGAGTGTAGTTCTTTCCTTATCTCTCTTTGCTTTTGTGCACTGGGAGCCCTTTCACCAAGAGCCAATCATCACTTTCTTCTAGAAAAGATATTATTTTTGAACTCTGTCCTTCCCTTTTCATTTATCTTGCCCCTCTCATTCTGGGCATCCTGCCCACCCACAGATTGTACATCTTCCACCTTACATGTCCCTCTAAAATTTTACATTATATTTCATCTACTTTTTTCTTATTCTGCTGCCTACAAGAAGACTGAGTCAACTAAAAAAACTTCCAAAACACCGGTTTGTTCTTTAGCTGACTTGATTCTTTCATTTATCCGATATTGTATTTTCTATCATTGTTACTTTATATTTCATATCCAATGTTTCCAACTGATATATATATATTATATATATATAATTTTTGTTTTTATTTCAGTAGCTTTTGGTGTACAGTTGGTTTTTGGTTACATGGATAATTTCTTTAGAGGTTATTTCTGAGATTTTAATGTACCCATCACCAGAGCAGTGTACACTATATTCAAAATGTAGTCTTTAATCACTCACGCCTCTCCCAAAAATCCCCCTGCAAGTCTCCAAGGACCATCATTCTTATGCCTTTGTATCCTCCCACTAAGTGAGAACATGCAATATTTGGTTTTTCATTCCTGAGTTACTGCACTTAAAATAATGGCCTCCAGTTCTATCTAAGTTGCTGCAAAATAAATTATTTTGTTTCTTTTTATGGCTGAGCAGTATGCCACGCTGTATATATACCACATTTTCTTTCTCCACTCATTGATTGATAGACACTTATGTTAGTTCCATATGTTTGTAATTGCAAATTGTGCTACTATAAACATGTGTGTAAACGTGTCTTTTTTATATAACAACTTATTTTCCTTTGGGTAGATACTCAGTAGTGGGATTGCTGGGTTGAATGGTAATTCTACTTTTAGTTCTCTAAGGAATCTCCAAACTGTTTTCCATAGTGGTGGTACTGATTTACATTCCCACCAACCCAACTGATATGCTTTTTAAAAGTTCTTCATTTTGCTTCATAGTACCAATATGTTCTTTTAAAGATAATTAGTGTGCTTATTTCGTATTATTAATCTATATAGGTGATTTACCTTTCTTCATCTGGCATATGTTATTTATTATTCTTTTCTTTCTTTTACAGTGATTGTACTTCTCAGATATTAATTTAATTCTGCTTGATAACTTACGCAGCCCTGGGACTATTGGCTACCTTTTTAAGGTACAGTGTATTTAGACATATTTGAAATCCCAGGCCCTAGTTTGCATTTCTCCTTTGAGTTTAAAAAGATAGAAGAAAATCTGCCCCAGGCAAGAATGCTAATTACACACATTTGTTTGCTGCCATTACACCAAACAATTCACCTCCTTAAGCTCTTTCAAAGAAGGAGCACTGGTAGAACGTCACCTCCTTAGAGTACAATCCTCTAGTCTTGATTGTGAAGAAAAGAGAGAAGGAGTCAAGGCTCAGGGCCTACCAGTCTGGCACTCACCTCATGTACTCAGCTCTTCACATCAACCTGATTTATGTACTATCCTGAGAGTCACAATAGACACTGCATTGTCTGGTCACCAGAAAGGGAACAAAGGACTAGGCCAGGTATATTGGGATTGGCAGCAACCCCAGATGATATACGCTATTTAACATTCATACAATTAGAACAAAATATGTTCTGTCTAGTGAAAAGAAGAAAAGAATTAAAAAGTACAGAAAATAAAAAATACAAAATAAGATAGCAAATGTAACACATAATATTTAGGAAATCAGAAAAAAATAAATAGGGTAAATTACCCATCAAAAGACATCAATTCCCAGAGGGCATTAAACAAACAATCAAAAAAAGAACCAAAAATATGTCTTCTGAAATATGTCAAAAGAATGGAAGGTGAACGAGAAAATGGAAAATAATGAAAAAATATATCTGAAAATTATGTTAAAAAAACTAATTTTAATATCTGATAATAAATAATTCAAAACAAAAAAGTTACAAGGCTGAACATGTACATTATATATAAATAAGGAATGATTATTCCTGAAATAAAATTCATTATAAATATGATGCATTGAACAATACAGTCTGAAATCACATCAAGCAATAACTGAAAAACTCAGAAGAAACTAAATCAATAAAAATGTTATTGTAACACATTCTCCTTGGAACATAATAGGTGAAGCAGGCAAAAATAGCAAAAAGGCAGACAATCTGGATACCAGAATATTCATACTTAGAATAATTTGAATACTATTTTTTATAATTTATTGACTTCTCAAAGAAATTACTCATCCACTAGGTAACAAAAGGAACTCTTAATAAATTTCAAAGAATAAACACCATACCTGCTATATCCTCTGTTCCTATATTATTAACATAAAAATTAATAGTGACAAAAAGGAAAAAAGATAAAAGATAAAAATTCTCAATGTCTCAAAACTAAATAAAATATTGTTTAATAATCATGGGCTTCAACAATAAATTACAAAACACTTAAAAGTAATCACTAAAAGAACACTAAGTCAAAATGTATATAACTCAACTAAAGCAGTATTTGGAAGAAACTTTAGTTTTCAGTACATTTACTGGAAAATGGAAATGATTGTAAACAAATGGGCTTTGTATTAACATTTTAAAGCAGGAAAAATTAACAAAAATATACCCAAAATTAAAGTAGGAAATTATCGGGGGAACTCGCCCCCAGTATTTCAACATAGGTTTTTTCTGTTTTCCATAAGTGTCAGCCAACTGAGAAATAAAGAGAAAGAGTACAAAGAGAGGAATTTTACAGCTGGGTCACCAGGGGTGACATCACATATCGGTAGGACCATGATGCCCACCCGAGTTTCAAAACCAGCAGTTTTTTATTAAGGATATCAAAAGGGGAGAGGGTGTACGAACAGGGAGTAGGTCACAAAGATCACATGCTTCAAAGAGCAAAAAGGGGAACAAAGATCACATGCTTCTGAGGAAACAGGACAAAGGGCAAATGGCAGAACTCCTGATAAGGGTCTATGTTCAGTGGCGCACGTATTGTCTTGATAAACATCTTAACAGAAAACAGGGTTCAAGAGCAGAGAACTGGTCTGACCAAAACTTTACCAGGATGGAGTTTCCCAATCCTAGTAAGCCTGAGGCTACTGCAGGAGACCAGGGCACATCTTAGTCCTTATCTCAACCGCATAGGGCAGGCATTCCCAGAGTGGCTGTTTATAGACCTCCCACCAGGAATGAATTCCTTTCCCAGAGTATTAACATCAATATTCCTTGCTAGGAAAAGAATTTAATGATATCTTCCCTACTTGCACGTCCGTTTATAGGCTCTCTGCAAGAAGAAAAATATGACTCTTTTTGCCTGACCCCGCAGGCAGTCAGACCTTATGGTTATCTTCCCTTGTTGCCTAAAAATCGCTGTTATTCTGTTCTTTTTCAAGGTGCACTGATTTCGTATTGTTCAAACACACATGTTTTACAATCAATTTGTACAGTTAACACAATTATAACAGTGGTCCTGAGGTGACGTACATCCTCAGCTTACGAAGACAACAGGATTAAGAGATTAAAGTAAAGACAGGCATACGAAATTATAAAAGTATTATTTGGGAATTGATAAACATCCATATTAAAATGAAATCTACACAATTTATGTTCCTCTGCTGTGGCTCCAACTGGTCTCTCCATTCGGGGTCTCTGACTTCCCACAACAGGAAATAAATAATGGAAAAGATAGAAATCAATGACTAAGAGAACACAAGATGCATGAGATCAACAAAACTAAAGTGATTTATTTGAAGGGATTAATGGCATCTGGAAGACCTCTGAAAAGAGAATTCAAGAAATAAAAGTGAATATGTAAACAAAAAATGAAAACAGAAAGATATAAAATCACTTCATAAAGATTAGTTTCAAAAATGAAACAATGTTGCATGCAGCTGCATGCTAAAAATATGGAAACATATGAACACTAATTTTAAACTAATTTATGTACATAGAGTGCATAGACCCCTGAATCATGAAATTGTTTACTTATACCAATTATTAGCTAATTAAAGCTAAAACTGGTTTAAAATTAATACATCAGGATCAAATAGAATGTATTTCAGGAATGCAAAAGTGCTTTGACATTAGAAAATCTATCAGTGTGAATAAGATCATTAATTCTATACAGTGATAGTGTTTGATGAAGTTTCAATATTTTAAAAGTTCAAAGCAAGTTGGGAATACAATAGGTGTTCTTTAACTTAAAAAGATCATATAACAAAAAATTTACATCAAATATTATACTTAAAGGTGAACTTTAGATGGGTTTTTATTCATATTCAAAAACAAAACAAGGATAGCTACTATCTAGCTAATGCTCCAGATGGTTCTATAAATGTAGTCATTGCAATTAGACAAGCAAAAGAAAGTAATACTTATAAGAATAGAACAGGAAAAAGAAAATCCTTTTTTTGCAGAAAATCTGATTACCTGCACAAATAAATCAACAGAACCAGTAAAACATTAGAACTCACAGAAGGGTTTGGTAATGTTTTCAGACTTAACGTATGAAAATCACTGTTTTTTCAGCACTATTTTTAATCAACTAGAAAATAAGATAACAATCATAATCATCAACAACGATAAATTGTCTAGAAATAAACTCAATAAAAATACATTAGGTTCACATGGAAATCTTCTCTGACTACCAAATATATGAGAGGGTCTTATACATGAGCGAAATTTTATTCTCCTGTATGGAACAACTTAGAATCATGAAGATGACAATTCTCTTCAAATTTATCTAAAATTCAATGTGCTCCTAAGAAAAATTTCTATTTTCTATGAACTTGACAACATATTCTAAAAGTAGTATAGAAAAATAAAAGTTAATGAAACCTAAGTTGACCAAGAGAAAACACAGAGAGAATGTGTCCCATCTGATGGTTAAATGAGACTATAAAGCAAAGTAATAAAAAGCACATTGTAGTTGCAAAAAAAAAAAAAAAGACAAACATAGACCCATGGAAAAGAAGGCCTCAGAAACAAATCCTTGTATATATGCGAACACGACTCAATGTAAAGATTATTGCCTCAAAAGAAAACTGACCCATTGTATGGAGAAAAATCAAAACAGATTCTTACTTCACACCAGTGATGGAATTTAGACAATTAGAGACGGGAGAATAGCTTGAGCCCAGGTGTTAGAGACCAGCCTGGACGACATAATGAGACCCCATTCTCTACCAAAAAAAAAAAAAGGAATTTTTTTCATTTTACTTTTGAAACAATGACGTCGCAACATTTAAGAACATTTTAAAATGGAAAAATGAGTATAATGCCACCACACTAACAAAACCACATTCACTTTAGTGTATTCTCTAGCGCAAGTCCTTTTATCAATATCATCTGTTTCACTGACATCATCACCTACGGATCTTATTGTAAACTGTCATGAACATCGTTATGTGATCTTTTTGTCCATATAAATTTTCTAAAGCAGATTCTCTTTGTCGGGCATAATAACTGTTAGAGAGAAGGTCACTTTATACATGGACTAGAGAATCTAGAGAGACCTAACCTGCCTTTGCTGTGACACCGCATCTGAAATCTCTGTTCTACCACTGAAATACTGTTCCCAAAGAGCAGTTGCTTTCAATTCCAACCAATTCCTCCTCCAGTTTTATTCTAGTCCCTTTTGGTTCCTCAAGGTCAAAAATATACTTTTCAGAAATTCCAAAGGAAAATGACCATTTGGTACAGTAGGAAGAGATAAAAGGGAGAGAGGAGAGAGAAAAAAAGTGAATAAAGTCACACAGAAGAGCATAAAGCTAAGTCTGTACAGTCTTCAGTGGCTAAGTCAGAATTATTGGTCAGAAGTTCAAAAGTATTATCATGAATAAGCTAGATGTTTGGTGACTTCATGATTTTCTGAAGGCTACTTGTGCAAATGGCAGGCAAGTTCTGTTGCCAGGAGAGGATGTGTATTTGCTAAAAATGAAACAAAAATAAAAATAATTTCTAGGACTAAGATCTCATCTATGGAGAGAACAAATTTTCTATAGAGGGATTCAGTAAATCTGCCCCAGCCCATCTGAGATCACACTGAAAAACAAATGAGCAATGCCTCCCCTAGTGTTCTACTGACATCCTAATCAGGCCTCCCCAAAGCAGCTTAACAGCTCCAAATGCTTGCACCTACCTCCCCTACCCCCACCAGAGAGCAGACTCTTTCCCATCCTAAAGGAGTTGGGAAGAACTCCAAGCTCTTTACAGAGTTTGGATGCAGCCAGTAGTTCTCTACCCTGGTTGCACATCGCTGTCACTGGGAGGCTGGAGGGAAGGGAGGAGGTCTCTAAAAATTAATTAGGCTTGGGCCACACATCATGAGTTAAATCCCAAGGACTAAAGATGGGGCTCAGACATCTAGAGTTAAAAAATTCTCCAGGTAATCCTAATGTGCAGCCAGGTTTGAGAATCACTGAGTTAGGCTGAAGGCAGTGAAACTGCTCAACAGACAGGAGTGGGAAGAAGGATCCCTCAGGCTGGTGAAAAGCTGCAGCCTGTACCACAGCCACACACCTAATTTCATAAGGCTTGTATCATTCTCTTCTTGTGCAGATTGTCTTCCATAAAATCAGATTTTCCAATATCAGCCTTTTTCGTAATTCACTCTCTCCATTGATTAAACTCCCATTCTGCCTTCTGGCAAAAATCCTGATCTAATCAATGATTTTCTGGAGGCTACCTGTGAAAGCAGAAGGCAGGTTCTATGGCCAGGAGAGGATATGTATTTGCTAAAAATGAAACAAAAATAAAAAGAAATTCTAGGACTAAGATCTCATCTATGGAGAGAGAATACATTTTCTATAGAGAGATTTAGCAAATCTGCTTTGATTTTGTCACTTTAAGGAATTCTCAGTCATTTCAAGTTATTTGTAAGTCCGTTCAGGTTACTTGCCCTCTTTGCTCTCCTTAGGTGAGGTTTATGTCTGGGAAAAAGAGAAGCTAGAGAAGTGAGAAAATAGGCACCAGGACCTATGCCCTACTGTGCTGGGGTTCTTTAAGAGGCAAAATTGTCCTATTTTATATTTCAGTTAAAAAGTCTCCCTCCCACTGAAATGTTGTGTACTGTTGGCCTACAGTCCCATGTCTCTCCTGGACTACATCCTCTGACATAATAGTGAGCGTCCCTTCCTCTCCTCTCTCCTCTGCTCCCCAGGTCTTCTCCCCATCTGTCTTCCTCCTCTCTTCTTCCTCCTTTTCTTGTTCCTCTTCCTCTTTCTTTCTTTATCCTCCTCCTTCTCCTCCTTTCTCTTCTTTCCCTCTCTGTCACTCTCTCTCTCCTCCATGCCTCCTTCCCCTTTTATGAGTGCTGAGAAACCTAGGAAAATTCCAGCTGTTGTCTTGAACGAACAGAAACTTCTGCCCCAAATTATCTCCCCCCATCATTCACACCTTTACTTTGTTGTCTGTAGCAAATATGCAAGATGACCTCCTACTGGAATTTTAGATAGTAATAGGACCAGACCGTCATTCTATTGCACTCCATTTTGGCATAGAGGAGTTTATCATGAAATTGCTATCCCACTTGACTTCAATGTAAAGGGTGAGGCACAGGCCTTCTCTACACTTGAGTTCTACACTTAAAAAGCATGCTCTAGAATCTCCCCCAGAACTTGGCCCAGAGTTACAAGGATGGAAAGAAGAGCTCCTAACTTTTTATTTCACTCTCTTGTTTCTCCTTTGAGAAAAGGATCAAATCTGAAGATCAAATTCCTTCTCCTACTCTCCATAATTTAAATGATTCTGTCTAGTGGGGTGGAAAAGTAGAAGAACTTCCCTTGAAATTGCTTCACGCAAAACATTCCTGGGTACAACTGAGATTAACCCTTTGAATGTAAAAAACAAGAATGTGGTAAATGAAATAGAGATGGATGGAGAATCTCATACATCAACTAATTGCATTAGTCAAAATTGCATTCTGCTACACACTTAATACTTGAATTAACATTTTTACAAATCTTACAAATAGGTATCTTTATCCTAGATAAGAAAATTAAGGTCAATATCTAATATGTGGAATGTTTTCATCAGGAGGTAGTAAATACCAAGTTTTGTTTAGTGCCTTTTTCTCATAAAATTCAATGTTGTCTCCTCATTCCCTCGAAACAAGCTCTGTGGGCCTCCCGAAGAACTGCCAAATTGGATTTTCCGGGGAGCAATAAAAAGGGCTTTAACAAATACATTAGGCAATTTTGTTGCACACTAAACTGTGA
The DNA here is from genome assembly GCF_002776525.5 of Piliocolobus tephrosceles. Lineage (NCBI taxonomy): Eukaryota > Metazoa > Chordata > Mammalia > Primates > Cercopithecidae > Piliocolobus > Piliocolobus tephrosceles. The sequence goes on along the minus strand of NC_045444.1, from coordinate 13,101,426 downwards.
GAACCACTGCCAAGTAATCTATTACTTGAGGGTTGTTCATATTTTTCTAGCTAGCAGTCAGCTTGAATCCATTCTCAGTAGCAGTTGAAAGGAGATGGCCTCTTTTCTGAAGAACAGGTGATAATGTAGTAAATAGAAAGTTAAGATGCTTTTTTCACTTATGTTTTGCATGAAAACTCAGTATTTATATCTAAGATATTATTCACAGTTAAAAGTAATAGAAGTGACTGATAGGACACTAAAAAATTAAACTATTAAGTCGCTGATTGGCACTAGGACTATGCTAAGAATTATATTAGGTATGACTTCTCACAAGAACCCTGTGGCATATATAGTATTAATTGTCTTATAGATGAGAAAGCTAATGTTTATATAGAATATAGCTTAATATCATATCATGTATTTAATAATGGAACAGTTATTAAAATTCAGTTCCAACATCTTTATACATTTTCTTGTTATATTTTCTTGAGAGTCAGACTTCCTTTTTCTGAGATCGGTCTCAGATTTTAAAAAAAAAAAAAGAAAAAAAAATTAAAAAGGAAGGAAGGAAGGGAGAAAGAAAGGAAAATCTTTAACAATTGTATAGAATGTATGTGTATTTATAAGTACCAGAGTATAGTGCAATTTAAAATCTTTCAGGAAGCTGAATGTTCTTCCCTTGATGCCCACCTCCTCCTAGAGCATGATTTTATTTGCTTGTTATATTCACAGATGTCCATTTTGTATTTATAAATTCTTTTCTATTACGATGAAGCCTCCCTGGAAAAATAGGTTAAAAAATATACAACTTCTCAAACTGTGGACCACATGGCCCAAGAATGAGAAGTGACGTGTTAGGTTCAAACACTGAATTTCAATGTGACAGGCTAGGATTTTCTTTCAGTTTGTTTGTTTTCATGAAGAAGGGAAATAAAGAATATTTACCCAGTATGCAGCATGTGTGAAAAGTCTGTTTCTGTTACAAAGCGGAATAATTTAAAAGTACATGCTCTTTTCTGCAAAGTCCAGCCTATATATAAATCAATAGAGCAGAAATGTAGTAAGAGAGGTAAATTACATTTTGTAAAAAGGTCAAGCTCCGTTGGTCTGATCAGAAATATTATATCAGCATCTATGAATGCCATTGTTTGGGGGCTTGGTTTGCTCAGATATTGATGAAATTCAATAATACACTGTTTTTATCTATCCCAAAGATAAATTCTATATTGGCCCTTCATTGACATATTAAATACACATAAAAATTTCACCCAGAAGTCATTGCGCCAATCAACCATTTCTGCAGCTTCATCCTACGTTCTCTTCAGATTTGATCCAGCCAGGATCTATGGATATCAATTAATGCTTCCTGTATAGATACTATAGACCACAGCTCTATGATACTGAGTCTTCTCCCTAATCATTATTTTATTAAGAATAATGAAAGTGTATAAGGTAATCAAATAAAATGATTTTTTTCTTCATTTCAAAAGGTATCAGAATTCACACATCCACATTAAAGATTCCCTTTCAGAGCAGGGAATAAATAATATTATCAATCTACAAAATGTTTTAGAAGCCTCTTTTGGAAATGGATTTAGAACTACTTCTAAACCACACATGGAACTTATCTTAATGTTGTATAGTCACACTATTTAGATCCAAATTTGTTTATTCACCTTGTACTACCTCTGAAATCACAAAGAATGACTGCCAATGTGGTTACTCCAGTGGAACTCTGAGGACAATTCCAGAATCAGAGCTCCTCTCCTCTAAATGCTGGGAGCAACTGGTCATAAGCACATGGCTAGGAAGCTAAAGTTTGGAAATGAACAGTGTTCATCTGGAAGTAGTATTTCTTTTAATCCTCACTTACAAAAAATAAAAAATAAAAATGAAGAGCCCAGTTTGGCTTTAAAAGCGAATTAGTTCCAGACTAGCTAGAATGACTCCCAAATAAAATCTAGAAATAAGACATTTTTATGAAACACAAACTGCAACCAGAATGGAAAATGAGAAGGGTATTGGTTCACAATTTATTTTCAAATCCTTTGTATCTATGTACGAGGTGCCCGGAAGGCACACACTAAACATACAGAAAATTAGTGAGAAAACAGGGGCAGGGAAATGAGTTTCCATGAGTCGATGTTCAAGGCAAGTTCAATTTATGTTGTTGAATGAATGAATGTATGAATGATATTTTTATTTTTCAAATACATTGAATGCATTAAAAGTTACACTTTCAGAATGGGAGATGAAAGAATTGAGCCAGTTTTGCTTTTATCAGTCAAAAAGAAGCAAGAATACAAAGGCTTATGGTAAGAGGGACACCTGACTGAGGTGTGGGGACTGTAAGTGCCCTTTGTAGGCCTCCAGGGCATCCTTACAATAGGACAAATACGGGTTCTGGTTCCAGCAGACCTGGATCTTGCCTCAGTTCTGCCACTCACTGACTGCGAAGTCCTTTAACCTCTATAGGCTTTAGTTTCCTCACCTGTAGTATAGATAGAATGAAGCTTCTCTTTGTAAGGCTGTTGAAAATATTTTAAAAGGTAATGTAATGGGCAATAATGTATTACATACTGGCACTGCCATGTAATACATGTCCCAACAGATTATTTCACCCAATAGACAGGAGGAACATGGGCCCTAAAACCCAAACAGGGAGCTTCAGACATATCTAGTCTTGTTCTATCAATGCTGAGAGTGAGAGGAAATATGGTTTAAAATTCGAAAAAAACTATTTAAGGTAATGAATAGAAAAACACATGGATTTGTTCATTATAGTTCTGCACACTGTACATCAACCTTCATATCATTATAGTCTTAAAAGATGCAATTAGGACAAATTAATGAAAGAAAACTTAGAAAAGTGTCCTTGAGGAAGATTCATATAATTCCCTCCTCCGCATTCTACACCTTTGTGTTCAAACATCCCCCACCATGAAATCTTAAAAACTCTGTCTAAAATAGCACCCTTCTGCCTCCTGAACCTGCCTTCATTTTCTTCATAGCTCCTATCTCTACGTGACCGTATTTTCTACTTTTGTTTGTTTTATCTGTCTCCCACTCCAGAATATAAGCTTCTGAGGACATATAGTAGTCACTCAATTATTTGCTGAATAAATGTTAATAAGCCAAAAAGTAAATTCCAAAGAATGATGAATGATTATTAAAGGAATATGGATAGTTTTTGAAATATATCTCTAAGTTTCAAAGTGAAGTCATGTAAATAGGTTTAAAAGACTCATAGGCTGAGAGAGAGGAAACTCAAATGAGCTCAAGTCCTATCACTAGCTTAACTGAATGCTTTGGAAAAACATTCCTTTTGAGCTTAATTTTATAACCCACAAAATGAAGACATTTCACTAAATAATTCTTTAGGAGTCTTTTACTGCTGTCGTTTTCTTATGTTGGAACTCCATGACTGGCAGAAGGAAGGGATGGCAAGTATGTGCAGACTGCAGACAGGGGCTAGTATATTTGCCAAACAGGACACTACACTGAAGCTCACAGGTGGCTTTTTCCTGAGTGGCTCAGCATTTAGGTACTGCCTTCCATAGAGAGAAAATGCTTCTGGGTATCAGGATCCCCATACAAGCCCAGCTGTAGTTTGAAATAGTGATGTTGGCCACATCACCTAATTACCTTCTATTCTTACTATTTCTTCTATCTTTTCTGTAAGGCATAGCTTCTTGCATTGCAAGTCAAAGCTCTGTCTGCAGAGACCATGCTATCTCTGCCTGTCCCAACTAGCAACCAACAGATGGATATTAAATGTACAATCCATGTAACCTAGATTTCAGTTTTCTCTGGTGTCTCATGTATTTTATGATCTGCATACTTATTAAGCACTCTCAAACAACTTTATTAGTTCTCTCTCACTTTTCAGAAGCTTCTCATTGCCTTTCCTTAGCAAATTTATTTTCCTGTCTGCGTCCAGGACTCTGCAATTGGATCCAAATGTGTTTCATTTGTTTCTAACTAAAATGCCATGCATTTTCACATGACTTTTGCCACCTCTTAATATCAGCTCATTTCTTTCCTCCATCACCTTCCTCTTTCAATATGCACTTTCTTCCACTTTAATTTCTCTCCCACGGAACTCACTGATTAGCTGATGAGGCTTCAGGTTTCATTGGCTGTGTATAACTTGTTCATTCCACTGTCGCTTGGCATGGAATTACTCTCGTTCAGAGCAGTTGTGCGCTCAACGAGCCACAGACAGTGGAAGACTTCAGCAGGCAGTCAACAGATCGTGCATGCTGTCAAATTAATGTGCTTGAACAAGTGCTGAGAGCCGCGTATTTCCTCACGTGGTGTTATTCCAGTGTGTATGTAGCATGCCTTACGTATCCTATCTTTTTTTTTTTCTATTGGATATTTGAAGAGCTTATGGTAGAATTTCTTAGCACTACTTGTATGTAGTTTCACTGTCAGTCTTCCTATAGTTGCTAATCTTTGTCTCTAAAAAATCAAGGCCCTTATAAGATACACATAAAACAGAGCCTGGAGTCAGAGGATAGACAGATAAACAAGAAGTGACCTGAGGAGTTTTCTAGCTCAGATACCTGGTTTGTCAGGTAAGGAAACCAAGCACAGCAAGAAAGCAGAGGTACAGCTATTTAGCCAAGGTACCTCTTGAATCAGTACCTTAATTATTCCCAGTAGTAGCTACATCAAAAATCCAATCAAAGAGATGTTGGATAGTTGAACTGAGAGAACTCAGTAAGCTTCTGACAAAACAAGGGTTCAAATTTATATGAATCTGGCAGATTTGTAGGCTACCAGTGCATCACAAGCAAAAGAACCCTGTGTGTGAAAGCAAAAAGAATGAAGATAGATGTGCAGTATTCACGCTGATGATTAAAAAGGAAGAGATTTGCATGGAACCTGCTGTTGGCATCTCAACTGGACCTGGGTTGGGTTCAGGTTGGAACCAATCTGCCAGCAGTGCTGTTAATGGTCATTGCTGAGGTTTCTGAGAAACACTTGGTTCAGAGAGTTCTCATCGTTGAGCTTAATCTCTTTCCTTTTCCAAAAAGTTTTTATTATATAAAATATGTAAATATGCACATTTGCATATCTGTTGATTTTACACATTGGGAATATGAAATTCTCTTCTGCAGCTTGGCTTTTTTCACTCAGTAAATATACACCTGCTGTCTTGCCAGATGACGTACATCTAGCTCCTCTTTATTCTTTGTAATGGCCACATAGTATTCCAGGGTTTATAAAACCATAATCAATATAGTCACTTTCTAAACAGTCTTTTCTAATAATATAAATAATGCATGCTCTTATTAACAAAAATAATTTGAATAAAGAAACAGAAGTGAAAGAATCTTGCTTTGTCTCAATCATGTTCATACTCCTTTCTCTCAACCATGCTCATATCTCATACTGAGATAACTATGCCAAGACATTTTTCAGTTGTTCTAATCTTCATAAAGTTTCAGTTGTTCTAATCTTCATAAAAAGACTTTAGATAAAATACTTATCTTAGCCATCTATTTGTGTTTACCAACTTGAGAGTATCTAATTATCTTCTATTCTTATAATTTTGTCTATCTTTTCTGTAAGGCATAACTTCTTGCATATGTAAGCCACGTTCTGTTATCAAGAATTAGGAATTTAGTCTAGGTAATCTTCCTCTGCTTCCCTTCTCATGCTCAATGCATTCCTCATTTTCTGTGTTAGTATATTTATATTTTCAATGTTCATAATATTTAAATTTTAATGTGTCTATAACTTAATTTCATACTTTAGGATGTGGTGAAAACTCATTTTTAAAAATCTACATTTTTATTACTATGACTTTGAAATTTTATGCCCTAACAATTTACTGAAGAAAATGTTTTTAAGTATTTTTATTCAAAATATACAAAATTTTCTTTCTCATTTATATTACTTCCTTTGGGACATAGTCAACTGCCACTGCTCCTTGTATCTAATGTCATCCATTTCCCAGAATTAATTTTTCTTTCTTTTTTTCTCGAAGCTCTAAAGTACACATTTTCATATAAAATGTCTAGCAGAAAATTTGTTCATATTCTTATACGTTCAACATCGTTTTTATACTTTGCTCTTAAGCTTGTTTGAGGACATTCCTAGAAATAGAATTCTAGGTCCAAATGTTTTCTATTCAATTTTAAAGATACTAAAATACTGTATTCTTGTATTCAACCTGTTATCAGTCTGATTCTTAATGCATTGTAAATAACATGATCTTCTTTATTCTTTACTTTCTGAAATGATGAGTAGTCAAAATTTGTATACTTGTTTTGTCATAGTTAGATTCCGGTTAAAGGACATATTCTGTTCTCTAATACTCTTCAATCTTTGATGGCCTGTGCCTGAAGTAATTTTCACATTGGACAGATTACAAAGTAGCAATTTTCTAAATTGTTCATTCCTTCCATTTAAAGAAGCTATTTTTTTCTTCTCTCTCTCTCTCTCTCTCTCTCACACACACACACACACACACACAGAGTATATATCGATATCTAAGATATGCATATACATATACATATATATCTTAACTATCAGCAAGTGCTCATGAAGTTATTATTATTTTTTTATTATTATACTTTAAGTTCTAGGGTACATGTGCATGGCGTGCAGGTTTGTTACATATGTATACTTGTGCCATGTTGGTGTGCTGCACCCATCAACTTGTCAGCACCCATAAATTCATCATTTATATCAGGTATAACTCCCAATGCAATCCCTCCCCCTCCCCCCTCCCCATGATAGGCCCCGGTGTGTGATGTTCCCCTTCCCGAGTCCAAGTGATCTCATTGTTCAGTTCCCACCTATGAGTGAGAACATGCGGTGTTTGGTTTTCTGTTCTTGTGATAGTTTGCTAAGAATGATGGTTTCCAGCTGCATCCATGTCCCTACAAAGGATGCAAGCTCATCCTTTTTTATGGCTGCATAGTATTCCATGGTGTGTATGTGCCACATTTTCTTAATCCAGTCTGTCACAGATGGACATTTGGGTTGATTCCAAGTCTTTGCTATTGTGAATAGTGCCGCAATAAACATATGTGTGCATGTATCTTTATAGCACCATGATTGATAATCCTTTGGGTATATACCCAGTAGTGGGATGGCTGGATCATATGGTACATCTAGTTCTAGATCCTTGAGGAATTGCCATACTGTTTTCCGTAATGGTTGAACTGGTTTACAATCCAACCAACAGTGTAAAAGTGTTCCTATTTTTCCACATCCTCTCCAACACCTGTTGTTTCCTGAATTTTTAATGATTGCCATTTTAACTGGTGTGAGATGGTATCTCATTGTGGTTTTGATTTGCATTTCTCTGATGGTCAGTGATGATGAGCATTTTTTCATGTGTCTGTTGGCTGTATGAATGTCTTCTTTTGAGAAATGTCTGTTCATATCCTTTGCCCACTTTTGGATGGGGTTGTTTGTTTTTTTCTTGTATATTTGTTTGAGTTCTTTGTAGATTCTGGATATTAGCCCTTTGTCAGATGAGTAGATTGCAAAAATTTTCTCCCATTCTGTAGGTTGCCTGTTCACTCTGATGGTAGTTTCTTTTGCTGTGCAGAAGCTCTTTAGTTTAATTAGATCCCATTTGTCGATTTTGGTTTTTGCTGCCGTTGCTTTTGGTGTTTTAGACATGCAGTCCTTGCCCATGCCTATGTCCTGAATGGTACTACCTAGATTTTCTTCTAGGGTTTTTATGGTATTAGGTCTAACATTTAAGTCTCTAATCCATCTTGAATTAATCTTTGTATAAGGAGTAAGGAAAGGATCCAGTTTCCGCTTTCTACTTATGGCTAGCCAATTTTCCCAGCACCATTTATTAAATAGGGAATCCTTTCCCCATTTCTTGTTTCTCTCAGGTTTGTCAAAGATCAGATGGCTGTAGATGTGTGGTATTATTTCTGAGGACTCTGTTCTGTTCCATTGGTCTATATCTCTGTTTTGGTACCAGTACCATGCTGTTTTGGTTACTGTAGCCTTGTAGTATAGTTTGAAGTCAGGTAGCGTGATGCCTCCAGCTTTGTCCTTTTGACTTAGGATTGTCTTGGCAACGCGGGCTCTTTTTTGGTTCCATATGAACTTTAAAGCCGTTTTTTCCAATTCTGTGAAGAAACTCATTGGTAGCTTGATGGGGATGGCATTGAATCTATAAATAACCTTGGGCAGTATGGCCATTTTCACGATATTGATTCTTCCTATCCATGAGCATGGTATGTTCTTCCATTTGTTTGTGTCCTCCTTTATTTCACTGAGCAGTGGTTTGTAGTTCTCCTTGAAGAGGTCCTTTACATCCCTTGTAAGTTGGATTCCTAGGTATTTTATTCTCTTTGAAGCAATTGTGAATGGAAGTTCAGTCATGATTTGACTCTCTGTTTGTCTGTTGCTGGTGTATAAAAATGCTTGCGATTTTTGCACATTAATTTTGTATCCTGAGACTTTGCCGAAGTTGCTTATCAGCTTAAGGAGATTTTGGGCTGAGACAATGGGGTTTTCTAAACATACAATCATGTCATCTGTAAACAGGGACAATTTGACTTCTTCTTTTCCTAACTGAATACCCTTGATTTCTTTCTCTTGCCTGATTGCCCTAGCCAGAACTTCCAACACTATGTTGAATAGGAGTGGTGAGAGAGGGCATCCCTGTCTTGTGCCAGTTTTCAAAGGGAATTTTTCCAGCTTTTGCCCGTTCAGTATGATATTAGCTGTGGGTTTGTCATAAATAGCTCTTATTATTTTGAGGTATGTTCCATCAATACCAAATTTATTGAGCGTTGTTAGCATGAAGAGCTGTTGAATTTTGTCAAAAGCCTTTTCTGCATCTATTGAGATAATCATGTGGTTCTTGTTTATTCAATATGTTATCATCTGATTTCTGATCCCAGTACTGGGGAAGTAATTTGTTTTGCATTAACCCTTTTACAGATAACAATGAAGAACAAGGGGAGAAATATGATAATAACTATTTGGCATCTCTGCAGGCAGAAATTACAGATCTGATCCTTGATAGCTAAGAACCACAATGAATGAGACCCAAGTTCATTCGGCTTTTCCCCAGATGGCATCCCTAGACACAGGGCATTGAAAACCTAAACTTCAAGAAAAGAGCCCCAGTGTTGTTGGTCTGAAGAATCCAATAAAGTATTTAAGATGACCAGAGTTGCACAAAATTGAGCAGAAAATCCCCAAAATGGGGAGATCTCAAAGACTCCAAAGTCTCCATAGAAACTCTCCTTAAATCTTTGGCCATGTTTTAAAGAAACCAGAGACACCAAAGAAAAAATGAGTGAAAGTCTGCGACAGCTGAGTAGAGGTTTCAACAGATGGATACACAATTTGGAGTTTAAGTCTTATCAAATTAGATGGGCTTCACAAATACTTTGAGCTTTTCATTGAAACTTTTTAAGGTCCATATCTTAGAATTAAAGATTACATAAAAGGAAGTACACTGAGAGGTATTTAGGTAAATATTTTAAAAACTATTTTTATGTTCTTAATTCTTTAAAAACAAATTGACTCATGACAGCAAAAATAACAACACATTTTGGAGTTATAACATGTAGAAGTAAACTTTATGATAACAATAGCACAAAAGATAAGAGAAGATGCAAACTGAGTTTTTGGTTGTAAATGAGCCTTAATTATAAATGGCATAATAATATATTACTGTTTTTAAAAACATTTTTCCATTGCAATTCAAAATTAAAATCAATTTGGTATGTAGTTTTATTTTTTCTGTTACTTCCTGAGATTTTAATATCAATGTTGTACTTTCCTTGTATAAATACTTTTTTATATTCTGGAAATATCTATTTAGCATTGAGATTACCTAGTCTGAAATTTTGGTAAAATTTTCCTATGAAACTATCTGGGCCTGAAGCAGTTTTGGAGGGTAGATTTAATTGTTGCTGTTGTTTGCTTCTTCTTTTTGTTTTCATGGAAATTTGTATATTTAAGGCTTTAATCCAGACCAGGGTCAATTTTTAAAACTTGTATATATGCAGCAAAATCTTATTTTAATCCAAGTTTTCACATTTTTTTATATAACACACAATTTTAATTTACTCTTTTCCTTCTTGTTTTATATTCTGTTTATATGTGCATTTTCCTTTTATTCAACATGACATTAGTTTTTGGGTTATCTACTTTTTAAAATATTTTTTCCAAAGGACCAATATTTTGACTAGTTCTGTTATTTTTATTATTTCTTCTTGTGCATTAACTAATTTTCTTTTACAAGTTTTTGAACTGAATATAGTTTTTTATTCATTATATGAGTGAAATTTATTATTAATATAAGTATAAAAAGCTATGAAATTTTATCTGATAATTGATTCAATTGCATCCTATAAATTTTAACACACTATGCTTTTATTTTCATTTTTTATTGTAGATATGTTTTGTATTTTCTCTATTATCCAAGAATGCTTTGATAGAGGGGTAATTTTGTTTTATAATTTATTTTGTTTTCTTTTTTTCAGTTTGTTTTGTGTCTAGTATATTATGTTTTACAAAATATTTTATGTGTACTTAAAAAGAAGGGGTGTTTTCTATCGAAGAGTACATTTGGTATATGTCCATATGTATTCTGGTAAACTGGCCCCTAGGATAAAAGAAAAGAAAAGCCCTAATTATAGCATTTTGCCAATTTCTGTTGGGCACTATGGCCAGTTTCAAATGACTACCATGTGCTGTCAACTGAATATGGAATTGGGAAAAGATGTGTGGAATCAGTTTTCACCAGCCATACTGTATGGGCCAGTTCAAACACAGCAGACATAACTCATTGACCTTGTGTTTAGGCTTTCAATAGGCTTACTTATTTTTTATTTTACTTGATCTGTCTTGAACTTAGAATTAGTTCTTAAAATTTCCTATTATTATTTTTATTTGTTTTAGTCGATGTCTGCTTATATAGCTCCTGTAGTTTCTGCTTTATGATGGCAAATGCCATATTAAATGATGCATCATATTCATAGCTGTTCTAGCATTATTTTGAATGGTTATCTTAAGTAGTATAACTATGCTCTTCTTTATCTCTTATACTGCTTTTGGGCCTGAATTTTATATTGTCTGATATCAGGATTGCAATCCCTAGTTCTTTATTGTTTCCATTTACATGATACACATTCAGTCATGCCTTTATTTTCTCACATTTCTGAATCACTTTGTTTTAGGCATGTCTTTTGTTTATAGCATAGAGCTGAAGTGTTTCATTGTTGTTGTTGTTTCTTTTTTGTTCATTTTTTGCTAAGTCAATTTGAAAATTGTTTCCTTTAAGTAGTTAAAGCATTTGTATTTATATTATTATATGACCAAAAAGTTTGGTCTCAACCTAGATGGTATTAAGTTATATTTACAGTGGGTATTAGGTTATATTAACTACCTTTTATATGCTTTTAGTGAGGAAAACCTAAGTTTTTACTTCTTGGTTTATCAGCTTTAAGTAATATCATTTCACTTCTGGTTATAATTATCATTCAATGGAGCAATCACTAAGAGATGATCCTATGTGCCCTTTTCTTCCTTCCATTTTGATTTTTAAATTGAATTATTTCTATTTTATTTTCTGAATACATGACATTTACTTCCTCTTCCTCCACTCATGTATCCACTTTTGAATTAATCTTACATGTATATTAAATATATCTAATGCTCATTACCATTCCTTTTGATGAAACTGTCCTAGTTATCTCTTGGTTTGATGAAGTTTGATCTGCAGTATATTCTTCAAAAATAACTCTGGAGTGAAGTATTTCCTGTGTTCCTCCAGGTTAAGACTGTTTTGCAATAGCCCTGATTCTTGAGCGACAGAGAATGCCCTCTGGAGCGGAGTGGCTGCGGTTTTTGGGGACTTGTGCTTTCTCAGAACCTCACATGGTGCCCGACACAAAGTAGGCAATCAAGAACTATGAGTTAAATTAAAGAACAATATTGTCTATAAGTTTAATCAATGGTAAGATCCACTCTACAATGTATGTTGTCATTCATATAAAGGAGCCTGGAAAATATAAGGCTGTACATGACATTTTTAGTTTAATCATGTTGTGATTAGAGCATGTGTCCTCAGCCATCCAGGCAATTAAACAACTGTGTAATTGTCACTTAGAATCACAATGCAACAGTTATACTTTGTCCTTGAAAAGGGTCTAAATACATATGTGTCCTTGATCAATTCATAGTATACCTTCCACCTAAAAGAAGGATTTTTCTCTACAGTGCATTCCCTCCTTTAAAGTAAAGATAAAACATCACTGACTATATCTATGGAAGAGAGTTTCAGCTCATGACAATTGGATCTTCATTTCTCACCAGTCAAGGACTAAGACCTGTGCTCAGCTTTCAGCTACACTGCTTTGGAGACTGTTTTCAAGGGAACATGTATTACTCAAAAAGAACAAAAAAATTTGAGAGCAAGTGCTGTAGAATAAACATAGTGGGTCAGAAGCGTATACAGGATGGAGAGAGCACAGCACATAAGGATCTGACTTTTCAATTAACTGTAAATTGGAGAGAAATCTACAGAAATGTAACAAGAAAAGAAACAAATACCTAGCTTACTCAGATGACTAGCACAAAAATTAGAGGAGGGTAGTTCTAGCAGGAGACATTTGGTAAATTACAGCCTCCAGCCTGGCTGATTGAGGAAATAAAAGCCCTGGCACACAATCTCCTCTGTGAAAGGCAAAAGGGAGAGAACATAATATTTATTAAGCGTCAATGGTGTACCAGGTACTGCATTGGAACATTCGTACACATTTTATTTCTTAATGCTCATGACAACCTTGTGAAGTAAGTGGTACCATTAGTCCCTTTTTTAAAATAAAGAAGCCGAAGTAACCAAACATTAATTTACTTTCCCAAGGTCACAGACCTAACAATTGTTGGCAAAGCTGAGACTTACATTCAGTGCTGGAAAAAAGCCCTTACTTTTGTCTGGCTTACATTTCCACATTTTTACTTTTTTTTCTTACTCCTTCACTGCTTCTTAATTTCAGAAAGACCAGGAAGACCAATAAAATTAGGCGGTTAAAGATGAGGATGAAGACTGTTAACATAGATATTCATGGGCTAGAGAAGCTCTGATTGCTCTGATTGCTCCAGAGGAAGGACCACCTCCTTCTGAGTCACCAGATGGCCATCACACCAAAGCCAGAGCGGAGTATTCTTTAGGTGCAGGATTGATAGTGGTCTCTTTTCCATAATGAGCCAGCACATTTTAAATTATGGAATTGTAGAGATTTTTATGTCTCCATATTTTTCAACATTTTACCAGCAAGACACTTTGTTCAAGGTAAAGATTACAAGGAAAAATATTCAGTACAGCATAGGACTTGAGATCAGAGGCCCTGGAGCCATATCCTACCACTTACTAGCTAGGTTACCTTGAGCAAGTTACTTAACCTACCTCTGTCCTGCTTTCCTTGTCTGCAACTTGCAGAAAATCATACTACGTAGTTGTAGAGCTGTGAAGATTAAATTAAACTCAATCAGTTAATACTTATGAAGTAGGCAGGCAGAGCTTGATGCATACTAAGGCATTCATTGGTTGAAGGAAAGGTGGCTATGCTTGGAATCCTGAATGATGACAATTCCTTTACAGAATCCTTTAAGACTCCACAAAACACAATTGTAAAGCATTGTTTTCAACTCTGTCACTTCTGGCTGAAGTAACTGGAGTTAAGGAGATAAAAGTTATTTAGCCATGGCTACATAGCTAATTACTAACAAGCTACAATATGAACCCAGATCAGCTTACTTCATATAAAGAGTTCCCCTCTACTTTTTTTTTTTTTTTTTTTTTTTTTGAGACAGGGTCTCACTCTGTCTCCCAGACTGGACTGCAGGGACCCAAAAAAAAAAAAAAAAAAACTTACTGCAACCCCAACCTCCTTCACTCAAGTGATCCTCCCGCCTCAACCTCCCATGTAGCTGGGACCAGAGGCACACGCCACCATGCTTGGCGAATTTTTTTATTTTGTATTTTTGGTAGAGACAGATCTCACTTTCATTTTCCAGGCTAGTCTCAAACTCCTGAGCTCAAGCAATCCTCCTGCCTTGACCTCCCAAAGTGCTGGGATTGCAGGTGTGAGCCATTGCACCCAGCCCACATTTTATTTATCTGCATACTATTGTTTTGTCTTCCGGGATACATTTTCTAAATAAATATGGTATGTGTGTATCACATATATGTGTGTGTATATATATGCATTTAGTATATACATATGTCATACAGAGAAGGCTTATACTATTTCACTTATTAATTCCATATGTTAATAATTTATAAAAACAGAATTCCAATAAATACATGGCTGGTAAGCCAGAAAAGCCTAATAAGTTATTGCCGTAAATATGCTGTAAACCTACTTGACCCCTCATTCCTGCCAGGGTATTTATCCCCTTTCATTGCATATATCAAACTCTGGCACCTGAATCAGTTTCCTTAAGTGGTCAGACATAACACAGAAACAGAATAATGAACTCTTTATCCATCTTCATGCATCTACACCAAAAGAAGAGCTTTCTAACACATTTAGTAAAGTTCAGGGGCACTAGGACCAGGCAGTTTTATAGGTGAAGTTTATCAGACTATAAAATAATAAAATAATCTCTCCTATGTTAAAAACCATTGCAGAAACTATAAAAATATAAGATGTATTAAAAATGAGATGAAAGTAAAGAAAATGTGTTAATTAATTTCAATTATTATACTTATTACTTATTACATCTGGTAAATATTATTATTTATAATCTTAAATTTTATTATATACTCAAGTAATCTTTGATGTCCTTTAAAAATGTTTTGTATTTTTCTCATAGATGTCCTGCATAAATTTGTAATATTTATTCTGAGAAATGGTGTATTTTTGTTGCAATGTTTAATGAGACTGTTAAAAATGAAAATTCTAACATAAAGTACTCTTACGTATAATTCACCATAGAAAAAGTAAAATTCATTTTCCAACATCAGAAAATTTATTGATATCATATTAAAAGAGTAAAAAGGAAAAATCATATCTTCTCACTGCACACAGGAAAAAGTATTCAGTAAAATGCAACAGCCATTTATAATAAAACTCTAAACTCTAAGTAAACTAAGAATGGCAAAGCAGTATTTTCACCTGATAAAGGACATCAAAAGTCTTTACTTGATATTTGTATAACAGTGAAACTTCAAAACGTTCCCATTAAGATTAAGAAATAAAGACGCCCCCTACTCTTTCTATTCTGTATTCCATTTTAGAATCAATATTACACCAATGATTCTAGCCAATGCCATAAGTCAAAAGAATGCAAAATAATGATGTCAAAATGTAAAAATTAGGACAAAAGTATCAATTTGTACAAATTTATGATTGTTACTACAACAAATTCAAGAGAATATACAGATAAACTGTTGGCATTAACATTTAACAAGATTGCTACAAACCAATAATATCCTTATGTATTAATAGTGGTAAAATATAACCAATTACATATAATTGATAATAACCAAGTGTCAGAAACATAACACTAAACAAAAACCCTAGGTTATAGAGTAACACATGTAATAATCTATAATTTTTAAAAGGTTTATATTATTTGGGGGCATATAGATAAGTAGATAAAAGTATAAAAGTGGCTGGGTGCCGTGGCTCACACCTGTAATCCCAGCACTTTGGAAGGCTGGGGCAGGTGGATCATCTGAGGTCTGGAGTTTGAGACCAGCCTGGCCAACATGATAAAACCCTGCCTCTACTAAAAATACAAAAAATTAGCTGGACGTGATGGCAGGTGCCTGTAATCCCAGCTACTCCGGAGGCTGAGGCAGGAGAATCACTTGAACCCAGGAGGCAGAGGTTTCAGTGAGTCGAGATCACATCACTGCACTACAGCCTGAGCAACGAGAGCGAAACTCCATCTCAAAAAAAAAAAAAAAAAAAAAAAAAGTGTAAAAGCATGCATGAATACCATACCCAAAAAATCAGTCAAGGGTCATCTGTAGGAAAGGAGAATGGGAAGGAAATGGGTGCAGAGAGAGAAATACAGGAGGAAACTGTTTTAGTAAAACGTTATTTAAAAAGATTTGATAAAGTTAAGTGGGGTAAACTGAGTCATTATATTTGTCTCTATACTTCTCATATATCCATAATATTTTAGATTCTTTTACTGTTGAAGAAAAAAGTAAAGAAGTGCTATAAGGGAAAATGTATGTTAAAAATTTTAAATAGTATTAGCCTTTCAACACAGGTGTACATGCAGATTACAAGTTCCTGCTGGAGTGGGGGAATCTTTGTCTTACCCTCCTCAGGTGAGAACAATCTGCAGCTTTAGAAAATGGCATAAGACATCCTTGAAAAAGAAGACGATCATGTCCTTTGCTGGAACACAGATGGAGGTGGAGGTCATTATCCTTAACAACATTATCCTTATCCCAGTGTAGGAATAGAAAACCAGATACTGCATGTTCTCTCTTCTAAGTGGAAGCTAAATGATAAGAGTACATGGACACAAACAGGGAAACACCAGACACAGGGGCTTACTTGAATTGGAAAGTAGGGAGAGGGAAAGGATCAGAAAAACTTTCAGGTAGTAGGGTTAGTACCAGGATGATGAAATAATGTATACACCAAACCCCCATGACATGCGTTTACCTAGATAACAAACCTGCACATCTACCCCTGAACCTAAAAAAAAAAAAAAGTTAAAAAAAAAGAAAATGGCATAAAGTACAGAGGTGTCCACATCTTCACCTGTAATTCATCTTTCAAAGCTGCCAGAGAAACCCACAGGCCAGCACACCCACCAGAGCAGGTGAGATCTGTGTGTGTCCGGGGCCCCTTTCCCCTCTGATCATGGATTATTGCTTTTCTTCCCTCCCCAGAGGAAACCAGCAGATCAATGGATACACTGCTGGATGGAGACAAATGACTTCATTGCTTAGAAAATAAATGACTTTCACTAAACGTTCTTTGCTTCTCTAGTTTTGCATTGTTGTCATTCCTTCTGTCCTCAGAATTTGTCGGTGTCATTAAACAGTGTAAGTTTCTGAATATTTAGAGAAGATGGAGTACATGCCCACTATCTCCCACTGTTTAATAGAAATACTGCAGACAAATCCATTTAGTCTGTACTGTGATCCATCATGGAGACACAGAGTTATCTTTCCACAGTCTTTCCTATGTGACCTTATACACAAAATATCTCTGCCCTTGGGGTATAGGACAGCCCAAACAAGGCCCCTCGAGACAGACAGAATGTAATATGTGGCATTATACTCAACAGTATTCAGAAAGCATCCACTGGATAAAACACGCTAGACAAGCAGGATCAGAGAAGTACATCTGAGCAACCTAATGCTGAGATGCAAGATTTCAAGACCCTATCAGCAAGACCCACATCAGGATGATTAAGTAGTGATCAATGGATACAGTTCTCTTGCCACTCACATTGCAATGCTTTATAAACTTGCCCTACAATATCGTTCAAATCAATCATTTGTTGACACCTCCAGTCAAAGTTGAAAAAAAAAAATCAGTTTCTGCCATGTTGGTTAAGTTCTATCTCATCTCTTGGCTCCTATAGATACTCAGGCACTTACGTGGAATGGGGAGGGCTCTAGTTGTTTAGTCTTGGCTATTGGTATCACCAGTGCTCCTGCTGCCACTGAGGATCCTGTTCCTGGCATGTTCTATTAGCTGTTGGGCCCTGATGCTCTGGCCTGACTCGGGGATGGCTTCACTGTGGTCTTTCTTGCTGATTACAGACTAGGCAACCCAGAAGTCCATCCTTTTATTTCATATCCCATTGCACTATGCAGCCATCCAATTTTCCATCAGATTTCCCAGGAAATGTCCCTCTTTCCTTCTTGGATTTAGCCACTTCTAGCCCCTGATTTTCTTTCTTCCTCATCATGGGTCTCCACTGCCCAAATGAAAGAAGTGTTAATGAAGAGGAAGGGTGCTTAATAGGTGCCTAGAACATTGTGTTGTTCATCCTGAAACACATAAGCATATGGAAATTGAGCATCTGTATATCTCGGGTGCCTACTTCACATGATGGGAGGTTTTAATTAAATCTGTGGTTAATAAATCACTGTTTTTGGAACACTTAGAACAACCTTTCAGCATAATCCTTTGGACAGCCTTGCAGCTGCCTCAGAAGTCAAGGCATAGCCAAGTGGGCTTTTACTTCCCACTTTCTCCCTTAGAACCAGAGAAGTTTCTCTTAGTTTACATAATTTATATAAATTTCAGTTAATGAAAAGAATATATTTTATTTCCCTTTGTTGAATAGATGTGCAGATTTGCAGACTACTCTCGATGAACTGATCTGCATGCGTTCATAACTGATTTCCATGGATGTCCAAAGGAGGTGTGTGTGGTTAAAACATCAGCCAGGCACTATAACATCTATAAATCTGTGTAGGGTTTGACTCCTAGCCTTTACCACACCTGCAAGTTTCTGTGCTAGTACTGACTGTAGGGCATATTTTCAACTATAGCATTTTCTGTTTAGAGACACTGCCAAATTTGCTTGAATAGAAATTGAGTCATGGAAGACTATCCAATGCACCTTTTTAAAGTAGTGAATTGAGGGTTCTTTTTTAAGAGTAAATATAGCCCTACTTTCACATACACTGTAATCAGAAACCAAACACTACCAGGAGAAAATGTAAAAACATAAGAGACTGTGACATCACATGTACCTCCACACAGCTGTCTCAGGTAAAGTCATAAGAGCAAAGATTTACTGAAGGTCTGTTGCATTACCATCTTCTTCTGTTAAATTCAGTCTGCTTTTACCTGATCCTTGACTTGATACCTATTTTTGATGAAACATTATAAAGAAGAAAACATTCCCAGCAGCAAATCCAGCCAGTTTCACTGGCTCATAAAGAAATTCCCGTTTCTATAGCTGCATTTTATGAGTGAAAGCACTTTCTCTCTGAGAGTTCTAATTCTCTCCTTTGTCATAGATATTGGAAGTTGATTTTCATAGATTTGCAGTAGGCAGTGATTTGTAGGTTGCTCTATAGAAAAGCCCTTTGGGGGTTTTCTAATAAAGGTAGTACAACAAATGCTGAAACCATGCCAGAAGATCAGGCATAACAATTTACTATCATCCATGTGCCCTTAGAGAAGACCTAAAGAGATTAGAAGACATCTGGAAATGGAGGCCCAAGGATGCTAGATATTGCAGCTTCTGGACATCTGAAAATTAGAATATAACCATGTTCATTTTTATATTGTACTGATAATGTTATCTGATTTATATGGATATCTGGTTTATCTGCCTCTGGAAAGAGAGCAGCTGTCTAGCCTGTGGCTCCAAAGTGGACATGCTCCAAGTACTGAGTAATGAAGGAAGATCAGTCAATTTGTAATGTCTCTGAAATGCTGCCTCAAGGCCACTTCCATTTTCTGCCTTTAAAGACATAACTAATTGGTGAGATCCAACAAATAAGAGAGTGGTTATGTGGGCACCTTAAGACCTGCTAAATGAGGAGACCCTACTCCTCTCCTTGAAGGAAATCTTATTTAATTTGTAAAATAAAATTCTAAGGCCCTCCAAGCATATGAATGGACTTTCTTCTCTGCCAGGTAATTTTTAACATTTAACCTGAAAGACTGTTTCAGGTCATGACAGGAAGTGGGTGTCGGACATGTCTCGTTATTCCTCTCCAGAGTTAACATCAACGAAGACCTTTAAGTCTGATAAGAAGCATTTATAATCTATTCTCTTTGAAGCCTGCTAATCTGCATGATTAAACTTTGGTCTCTAAAACCTCTTATCGGGTACCCAGACATTTTCTTTCTATTAATCCCAGGTATTTAGATAAACTCAATCAACTGTCAACCAGAAAACTTTAAATCTACCTGTAACCTGAAAGCCCCCACATCGAGTTGCCCTGCCTTTCTGGACTGAACCAATGTATTTCTTAAATGCATTTGGTTGATGTCTCATGTCTCCCTAAAATTTATAAAATCAAACTGCACCCTGACCACCTTGGCCACATGTTCTCAGGATCTCGTGTGGGCTGTGTCATGGACCATGGTCACTAATATTTGGGTCAGAAGAAATCCCTTCAAATATTTTACAGAGTTTTACCCTTTTTATTGACAAAATCCTTTTAATTGGAACCTCTGAATATTTCCAAATATCATGAGAAAAATACTAGTTGAAACACGTTGTGTGTTGTTTTGTTTTGTTTTTCATAGTCCTATCATTCCCTAAAAATTACATTGCTTAGCAGTATTTGAAGTTTTATCATGTATAGGAAAGGTATTTGTTTGAATATCCAAAATTCATTCTGTCACTTAGAATTATATCCACCTGCATCTGAGAGAAACCTCACAGCACTGACTTCATTGAATAGGGATTTCTGTTTCTAATGTGACAAGTAGTTGGGACGTAAGCAGGTTACACAGGTGCAGTGGTTTCACAAGGCTACCAGGAACTCATGTTCTTCTATCTTTCTTTTCTACTATCTTGTTAGGATGCCTCTCATCCTGCAGTGACGAGATGGTTAATCCACCTGCATTTGTGTTCCAGGAAGGAAATTAGAGACATGTGTGAAAGGTGAAATGTATGTGACAGCCAGGTCATTATTTTACTCAGGAAAACAGTAGCTCTTATGGAATTTCCAATCAGCCAACACATCTTAGATGACCATATTAGGATGCAGCACCATCTCCAGTTGCAAGGAATTCTGAAGAGGAAAGTTTTTGGTTTTAAACTGGACATATTGCCATCCTCACAATATCATAAAATTTGGGGTAAGAAATAAGATTCTAAATGTTGGGTAAGAAAGTAGCAGTATCTAATACAGCCTACCCCGTGAGCTACATACATGCCCTTTCAAAGGAGACAGTCTCAAAATCTCATCCAGTTTCTTAATCCTGTTCAAAGTCCAGATTTCTGGGTGATGTAAACTCCTCTCTGCCTGGATAAAATGAAGTTCCTATGGTCTCTTGATGTTTAAGATTCAAAGACAAGTTATTACCTTATATCTGATATGCAATGGTGGAAAAGGAGACATATAGCAATAACATGTATTTCCATTTGGAAAAAGGGATGATGGGAAACAAATATTCCTGTTGCACAGAAATACTGAGCACTCTAAGATGTGCTTAGGTTTTTTTTTTTTTTTTTTTTTTTTTTTGACGGAGTCGTGCTCTGTTGCCCAGGTTGGAGTACAGTGGCGTGATCTCGGCTCACTGCAAGCTCCGCCTCCCAGGTTCACGCCATTCTCCTGCCTCAGCCTCCCGAGTAGCTGGGACGACAGGTGCCCGCCACCATGCCCAGCTAATTTTGTGTATTTTTAGTAGAGACAGGGTTTCACTGTGTTAGCCAGGATGGTCTGGATCTCCTGACCTCATGATCTCCCTGCCTCGACCTCCCAAAGAGCTAGGATTACAGGCCTGAGCCACCGCGCCTGGCAGATGTGCTTAGGTATTCTAACAGGATTCCAATCTGCTGTTTGAAATCTCATTCATTCATTGTCTAACACTGTCTTGGTTCTGGCCTCTAGGAAGGATACTTTTAGTCTGTTAAACTCCAAGGCAACATTCAAAATAGGAATTAGAGAATCCCAACCTCTTAACCCCAGGAATTTCAATGCTTTTGTGACTTTATTGCAGATTGAATTTAGAGGTCTAGGTATAATTACAAGGGTTGAACATAGGCATGCCTGGATTTTTATGTGGTTTTACCAAAAACTTAATAAATTGCATGTTATGTGCAGGTAAAATCTTGCACAAACCCTCTCTTTTAACCCAAACACTCCTGTCTTTTGTCAACTAACTTGTGAATTCTGCCTGTCCCCCTAGCCCTTCACTTGGTGACCAGTACTTACCTTCAGGCAGTGCAAAATATGCTCCATTCAGAAAGCATCCTCTTTGCCTGTCAGCTTATGTCCTGGCAGAAAATCTTTAATTAAAGATGTTTGTGGTTGGAGCCACAACCTAATTTCTCGCCAACGCCCACTAGCTCATAACAGTGCTTATAATGGGTTATGTTTAATGTACAGACTTAATATTATGGAGCTCTTGGTCAGTTTATGCTTCAAGCCACAAGCAGAAATCACCTCACTTAGCAAGGCTGTGTTTTCTTCCTATCCGAAATCTCTTCAGGGAAAAGATTACCAGTGTCCAATATCTGGATGGTCATCACCCATAGCCTACCTCCTACACTCAGTTGTATGTTCTACAACTACCTGACCCCTATCTAACATCAAATCCTGTATTAGGTAAAATTGCATATAACAGAAACTTGACAACAGTAATTTAACCAAATTGTCTCTCAGGATACAAGAGTTTGAAATGGTATGCATGATCATGATGTCATGAGAAAAATCAAGCTTCTGTTACTGTTCTGTTCAGCCATCTTCAGCAGGTGGCTTTCATCCTCCTGATAAAAAGTAGTTTGTTTTATACAACTGAGCCATAAAGGAGTTGAAGAAGTATTTTTAACTTTGTATATTGTCACTTCTAAATCATGTTGGTTCTTTTAGTAGGGAAAAAGGGACAATGGGTATTTATCATCTAGCCAACAGTATTTTCCACTGTTTCTGAACCCACAGCTGGCATAACACATTTGGTGAAGTGGATGGAGATAGTTTGTCTTGTGAACTCTGGCCAAGTTCCATGTGGTCATTTGAGTTCAAGTCAAGTGTGCTAGGAAGAGGTTGTCTAATTCGCTGTACTACATATTCTGGGTGTGGGGGTGAAGATTATGGAACCATGATGACATTCAGTTTACTCTCTTAATATTCTCATGAAGTCAGCGATTGACAGATGAATGCTGTATAACAAAACTCCACGGCATAAAACTACCATCATTTACCCTAATCCTATGATTGTAGATTGTCTGAGACTTGCATGATCTAGCTTGGACTCAGCCAGTCTTGGCTCCATGCTGAAAGGTCCATGTCTATTCCACGTGCCTGTCATCCTGCTTGGACCAGTGAACTAGCCAATACCTGTCCTCAGCAAAGAGACAGAAACACAAAAGGGCACACCCATCCATCCAAGAATATTTTGAGCCTCTACCAGTATCACATCTACTAAAATTCTATTAGTTAAAAGAAGTCGCATGGCCAAGCCCAAATTTACTTTGCTTCCTTAGGGTAATACTGCAAAGACACATAGCAGAGGGTGTAAATACAGAGAAGGTAAATAAATGAGGCCAATAATTGAATTTACCATAAGAAAGTTTGATGACAACATCTAATCACAGCACTTATTCCGCATTTGAAGCAGGAGGAATAATTTTCATATATTCTATGGTAGAACACAACTTCTAGGCAAAAAGATTTATTTGTAAGAATGCATGATATCTTTCTTCTATCTTTGTAAAATAAGTTGCTGGTCACAACTGGTTAAATTTATGTGCTCCTGACAAGAAAAAACTTACTTCATGGTAGTTTATGTCAGGAAACTTCAGACTAATAGAAGAATCTAATCAGAGCTTCTGGTCATTTTGTAAATACTTTTGAAAAACTGTGGTTTATATTTTTGTATTATTATTATTAATTTTTATATTTTATATTATTATTTATATTTTATATTATATACAATTATATATTTATATTTTATATTTTTAGATTTATTTTTATATTTTTATTATATGTTTTATATTTTAAAAATAAATTTAGGGATAACATTTATTTATGTCACAGAATGCTAATACTGGAAGTATTAAGGCTGGTGCAAAAGTAATTGCGGTTTTTGTCATTAAAAGCGATGGCTGGCCGGGCACTTTGAAAGGCTGAGGTGGGCGGATCACTAGGTCAGGAGTTTGAGACCAGCCTGACCAAAATGATGAAACCCCGTCTCTACTAAAAATACAAACAAACAAACAAAAAGCCTGGCGTGGTGGCACATGCCTCTAATCGCAGCTACTCAGGAGGCTGAGGCAAGAGAATGACTTGAACCTGAAAGACAGAGGTTGCAGTGAGCTGAGATGGCGCCACCGCACTCCAGCCTGAGTGACTGAGTGAGACTCCATCTCAAACAAAACAAAACAAAACAAAACAAAACTAAAAAGGCCAAACGGCAATTGCTTTTGCAACAACATAATATTCATACTCAGTGAGCTCATTTATTCCAAACTCCAGTCAAGTCTAGAAATTATTTTTCTGTCACATCCCTTATAGATGGACTGTCCATGTGACTTCCAGTGTGGGACAGTCACAGCTTCAGGAGGCAGCTTATTCCATTGATCCATGAGTCTGGTTGAAAAAGTTAACTTAGGGTCGTCCTCCCTTTGCCCTTAATTTTAGAGACCTAGAAAATGCTCTGCCAATTCTATTTTAAAAGTATCTGTATATTAACTTCCAAAAGTTTCCATGACAAGTTACCACAAACAGAGTGGTTTAAAACAATGGAAACTTATTTCTCAGACTGGGATGAGAGATTTATGAATTTTAAAGGCTAGAACCTGAAATCAAGGTTTCAGCAGAGCCGTGCATCCTCTGAAGGCTCTCGGGAAGAAAACTTCATGCATCTTTGGAGCTTCCGTTGGATCCCTGCAATCCTTGGTATTCCTTGCTTATAGCTTCATCTTTTCAGTCTCTGCTTCTGTCTTCAAATGGGCTTCCTCCCTCTGTGTGCCTCCCGGTGTCTTCCCCTTTTCTTATAAGGGTAACAGTTGTTGGATTTAGTGCCTACCCTCATCCAGTATGACCTCATCTTAACTTATTACATCTTCAAAGACTATTTCCAAATATAATCACATTTTGAGGTTTCAGATGTACATGAATTTCGGGGGAACACTGTTCAACACACTAAAAAGACCATTTCAAATATTTGAAGAGAGGTATCATGCTCCTGCCTTGGCCTCTTTTTTAGGTCTAATACCCTGAGCACCCTCAAATCTTTTTAAATTATATTACTCCCAGGTCTTCATCACCTAGGTCAACTTCCTTCAGTTTTATTTAAAAGTATCCATAAACTGACATTGTGAATCAGAAATGGGTAAGTTTATTTATTTTGAGCGTAACTACTACTAAAATACATTTACAAAAAAGTTTATTTGTAAACTTCCATACCCAAGAATCAGAATGTGATTTTGTCCAAATAATAATTTAGCCTGCTGAGCAAAATGCCTGCCCCCTGGATCTTGTACCTGGTGATCCAAGATGGGGAAGATATTACATTAGAAATCATCTGCACTGTCCTGATGCTGACTTTTATACTCCATTGGGTGCTTTTTAGATTGTATTTTACTACCTATGTCAAAGACCAATACTGGTCAAGACTTATTACCCACCAATGAGCTGTAAAGAGACTGCTGAAAAGGGCATTGGAGGCCACTGAAAGTATAGATCACAGTCTGCTAGGGCAAAAACACCCCTGGCCCAGGACTTTATTAACGTTAGACTTTCATTACTGCCCTTTCAGCTATGCTTCAGAGCCTCCCATTGCAGCCAAGGCTTTGGAGTGTCAAGGGCTGCAGAAGAATGAGAATATTGAAAACATGCCTCCTTCTATCTTAAAACACCGAAGCAGGGACCACATCTCAATTAATTCAATCCAAAGATTATATATCTGGGCATAGGGTCCTGTTCTAAACACTGTAGAAGAATTAATCAATCACAATATTTATTTAACTTCTCCCATATATTAGACAAGGTATTGTCCCTGGGTTGACAGCCTAAAGGTGGATGAAACAAAAAGTGATAATGTAAGTAAGATGTGGTGTAAATACAGCTTAGTACATGACTGCTCAGCCTCTGGAGTTATACAGAGTTGGATTCAAATCTTGGGCCTGTTTCTGATTAAATAAATGTGACCTTGGTCAAGTTACCATTCTCTCAAAGCCTCAAATTCTTCATCTGGAAAATGAAAATAATAAATCTATGTAATTTTTGATAAATATTTGTACATATTTGGGGGTATATGTGATATTTTATTATATACATAACCATTTGACCCAGCAATCCAGTAATGACTGGGCATATACCCAAAGGATTATAAATCGTTCTACTATAAAGAGGCATGCACACATATGATTATTGCAGCACTGTTCACAAAGCAAAGACTTGGAACCAACCCAAATGCTCATAAGTGATAGACTGAATAAAGAAAATGTAGCATATGTACACCATGGAATACAGCCATAAAAAAGGATGCGTTCATGTCCTTTGCAGGGACATGGATGAAGCTGGAAATCTTCATTCTCAGCAAACTAACACAAGAACAGGAAAACAAACACCACATGTTCTCACTCACAAGTAGGAGTTGAACAATAAGAACACATGGACACAGGGTGGAAAACGTCACACACCAAGGCCTGTCAAGGGACTGGGGGCTAGGGGAGAGATAGCATTAGGAGAAATACCTAATGTAGATGACGGGTTGATGGGTGCAGCAAACCACCATGGCACATGTATACCTATGTAACAAACCTGCATGTTCTGTACATGTATCCTAGAACTTATAGTAAAAGAAAAAAATTAAAAAGATAAATATACACTTACCATGTGACCTAGCAATCCCACATCTAGGTATCTGTCCTAGAGAAATAAAAATGTATGTATACACACACACACACACACACACACACACACACAAAAGATGGTATAATGATTAAGTCCGGGTATTTTGGGTATCCATCACTGTAAATAGTTATGATTTCTCTATGTTGAGAACATTTCAAGTCCTCTGTTCTAGCTATTTTATTTATGTATTTATTTATTTACTTTTAGAAACAAGGTCTCCAGAGTGGAGTGCAGTGGCATGATCTTGGCTCACTGCAACTTCCGCCTTCCCAGCTCAAGCGATCCTCCTGCCTCAACCTTCTGAGAAGCTAGGATTACAGTTGTACACTATCATACCCAGCTAATTTTGTTCTAGCTATTTTAAAATATGTAATACATTGTTGTTAACTATAGTTGCCGTACTCTGCTATCAAATATTATAACTTATTCCTTCTATCTAACTGTGTTTTATATTGTTGTTGTGAGGACTAAATGAAAAAATACATGTGATGTATTCAGCAGAATATCTGACACACAATTAAGTTTTGTTTTTTATTGTAATAGTGAGAAACAAAGCAAAGCAATTTTTTAAAGGAAAAGAAAGCTGAAGGATGTACACTACCTGATTGCAACAGTTACTATGATGGTGCATTAACCAGAACAGCATGGAATTGGCATGGGATATATATTGATATGATTTGGCTCTATGTCCTCACCCAAATCTCATGTTGAATTGAAGTTGCAGCCAATTGGAGTTGCAACCACAGTGTTAGGGGTGCAGCCTGGTGGGAGATGATTGGATCATGGGGGTGGTTTCTAATGGCTTAGCACCATCCCTTCAGTGCTCTCTCATGATAGAGTTCTCAAGAGATCTAGCTGTTTAAAAATGTGTGTACCCTTCCTCTTCAGTCTCTATTCCTCCTGCTCCAGCTTTGTAAGACATGCCCTTTGCCTTCTGCCATGGTTGTAAGTTTTGTGAGGCCTCCCCATCCATGCTTCCTGTACAGCCTGCAGAACTGTGAGTCAATTAAACCTCTTTTCTTTACAAGTTCCTCAGTCTCAGGTAGTTCTTCATTTAAAAAATGCAAGAATGGACTAAGACATATACAAAGGATACGAAGGCTGGTGGTATAGAATAGACAGACCAGATACCCAAATGTAGACATAAACAGAAGTTCATTTGATTTTTGACAAAGGTTCTAAAGTAATCCAATGGGAAAAGATTAGTATTTTCATTTAGTGGTGCTAGACAGGTGGACATATATGAGAAAAAACAAAGCAAAACAAACCACCTCCTCAAAAAGCACTTTATGCCACATACAAAAATTAATTCAAAATATACCATAGACCTAAAGCTAAGAGCTGAAACTTTAAAAATCAAAAAGAAACCACAGGAGAAAAATCTTGTGACCCTGCATTGCGCAAAAATTCCTTATCACAGGAAGGAGCAACCCATAAAAAGACAACTGATAAATCGAACTTTCATTATAATGGTGAACGTTTATCTTCCAAAAAGACTGCCAAAAATGTGAAACTTTGACAAGTTGGGAGAATATATTTACATAACATATGTCTGATAAAAATTTGTATCTAGCATATGCAAAGATATTTTAAAACTAAATAAGAAGAAATATAATTTGTTTTAAAACGAATGAACAAAATATTTAATAGATGTTTCAACAAAAATGTCAAAGGAATGGCAAGTTAACACATTAAAAAGTAACTTGTGTGGGCCAGGTGCAGCGCTCACACCTGTAATCCTGGCACTTTGGTAGGCGAAGCTGGGATAATCACTTGAGCACCTAGTTCAAGACCATCCTGGCAACAGAGTGGGATCCTGTCTCTACAAAACAATTTAAAAATTAGCTGGGCATGATGGCACAAACCTGTTATTCCAGCTAATCTAGAGGCTGAGGTAGGAGGATGGCTTGAGCTCAGGAGGTGGAGGCTGTGGGGAGTCATGATCATATCATTGCACTCCAGCTTGCATGACAGAGTGAGACTCTGCCAAAACAATAATAATGATAATCTGCATGCTTGGTCATTAGGGAAAAATTTATCAAAGCCATGATAAAATCCTACTGCACACGCACTAGAATTACTAAAATTCAAAAGACTAAAAGTACAAAGCATTGACAATAATGTGGAGTAACTCTTAACAGTCACATATTACTGGGAAGGTAAAATGGTATAGCCACTTTAGAAAATAGTTTGCCTTTTTCTTATAAAGTTAAAAAGGTAAACATGTACTCATCATATAGCCCAGTATTCCACTCTTAGGTATTTATTCAAAAGAGATGAAAACACAAATGTTTACACAAAAACCTGCACATGAATGCTCATTGTTTCTTTATTTATAGTCACTGAAAACTGCAACAACTCAAATGTCCATCATGTTGTGAATGAATGAAGGATTGCAGTGGATCCATGTAATGCATTAGCAGTCAGCAACAAACAGAAACAAACTACTAATTCATGTAAGAATATGGATGAATCCCAAAAGCATTGTGCTAAGTGCAAGAAGCCAGACACAGAACACTACATAGTATGTAATTTCATTTTATGACATTCTACAAAAGGAAAATCTATAGAGACAGAAAATAAATCAGTGGTTGCCAGGTGCTGCTGTTGTAGGAAAGAAATTGACTTGACTGCAAGGGACTTGGGAGATAGTTTAAGGGGACTGGAATGTTCTATATCTTGCTTGTGATGTTGGTTACATGACTACCTACTTTTATTGTCTGTAAAGTATAACTGAATATAGTTTATCACAGTAACACAAAGCACATTATAAAGTCACGCTTTATTTATCATCAAAAGAAGCAGGAAAATAAAGATTCACACAATAATCAGAATATTAAAATAAATCTTATCAAAGGGTAAAGTAGACCTCAACCTTCTTTTAAAGAGGAAGCCAATCAAGTCCGGAAAATAACACTGATTACTAATGGGTTACATACAATTTGACCTTTATTGTCCAAGAGGGCTTTTAAACCTAGCATAGTTGTCATAGAAATGTAGCACGAACCTCAAGCAATTGAATAAAACACACAGCATTCCTATCACTCCCCCATAAAATGATGCATTTGTTGTAGATTAGCAACTGGAAAAGAAATGTAGAGGAGACATGTACCAAATGCACTGGAAGAGGAATTCCTAACTTAGTCCCAAGAGACTTCCTTTAAGGAGTGATTCCAGGAGCTACTGTGCAAAGTGACAGCATGGCAACATGGGAAATCAATTCTGCAAATCTAGATGGCTTGGAGGACACAGCAGAATAGATCAATTATATGAGAAATAAAGATACTTTATTGAGTAGCATGATGTGAGTAGAAAAACACATATGGTATCATATAAATATGACTTTGAAGATAAAGGTGTGGAAATTGGTCCTGTTCTGAATTCGTAAGGGGATATTTTTGTCAACTTACAGACTCCTTCTTTTAAAAGACTTCAAAACTGTCACTTGGCTAGCCTAATAGTAGGGAGCCACTTCATGGGTTTTTCTTAATTGAGAAAGTGAAATAAATTGTTTGAGATGTGTAAGTATTTACTTACCCTTTTTTAAGTGGGGTTGCTGAGGATAAAGTAGACATCAAAGGGTTGAAATCTAGACCTGGCTCTACCAGCTTTATTTGTATGAACTTCTGAGCCTCATCTTTATTCTTTTTGTTTAAAAAAAAAAAAAAAAAGGTAATTCTGTGTGTAGAAGGGTGGTACTAAAGACACATATAATGATTAACTGCTTATTTGGTCTTATATAAATGATAAATTGGGATGCTGATGAAGAGCTGTGTCTCTCTATATAAATACTTATAACCTATTCTCTTTGAGAAGGATAGGAGATATCACAGAGAGTTCATATTTGAATTGATCTCTGGTTTAGTACAAATGAGGAATGACTCCAAATAGGCTATCAAAAATTAATGTTTGTGTCCAGGGAATTCTCCAGTGAGCACTGAAGTTAAAAGGTAATGGATGTACAAAAGGAGGAAATAGGGTCCTGTAACTAAAGATCAATATGAGATGGTGGCTTACATCTATAAATACCGTGTCCAAGGGGGTAATTCCAAATTGAGCGTATAAGGTTAAAGACAATCAAATGTCTTTTTAGTCACATTCATACAATAAAATGACCAAAGAAATCAGAGATAAGCTCTGTGGAGCCTTTTCTGTAATGCCGATGGATGGCATAGACAAAATCAAACTGCTCACTCTCAAATGGCTTCTGTTCTTCCATCAAAGGAAAAAAAGAAGATAGAATGAAGATTCATAAGGAAGACAGGATTTCAAGATGGTGAAAGATTCTTTTCATCTGGCAGGCACAACCCTCTAAAGGTGTAGAAAGCAGGTTGGCGCTGTGGCTCACATCACCTCAATTCCAGGTAACTCAGTACATCAAAACCAGAAATCTCTCATCTATATTTCCAAATTCTGAAATTCTGAATTTGATTTCCTTATCTTAGGTCCAGTGCCCAACCTGGGACAAATCACCATAATTAAAGAGAGACCCACAGGGAATTAAGAAGGGTGTTGTGAGCGAGCAGGAGGGGCATTTTTTTTTTGTGGGTAGATGGGTATAATTGCCAAGGAGAGTCTTTGTGTCTTCAAAAGTGTAGCAAAATATCCTGTACATTGGTGCTTCCCAAGCTTTAATATTTCCATGAATCTTCTGGGAGGCTTATACTGATTGGAATTCAGTAGGTGGTGTGAGACCTGAGAATTTGCATTTCTAGCAAGCCCCCAAATGATGTTGACATTGCAGATCTACAGATTACACTAACCCCTTCCCAAAATTGTTCCCCTTCCTGTTTACACATCTCAATGATTACTATCCTGGGCACAGTGATGTACAACTCAGGGCTTCCTTCAAGATGAAACTTGTCATGAGAAATGAAACTAGCCAACAGCCTCCAGCCATGAGTGCTTTTGGGATGTGCTTTAGCTTTCAAACGAAGACTATGTATTGCCTAAGCAGCTCCCAGTCACTGAGTGAGCATGGTGATGGTACACAGCTTGTCATTTCTGGCCAGCACATGATCCTTGCATTACACAAGGGACTTGAGTGATGATTATGTGCATAAAGGTAAGCCTCCTGAGGAAAGGAGGAGGATAGAGAGGGAAAAATAAAAATAAAAAAAGGTTTAGCATTGGGAATAAAGAATAACCAGCTCATCAGATAAAATGCTAAGTTTAAGGTATGAAACAGAGAACAGTAGCATTGCAAAATGGAAAGAGTGGTTGCAAAGAGGGATGTCTTTCCTAAAGAAGGAAAGAATCAAAACATGAAGTTGATATCTGTGTTCAAAGATTTCAGAATTGCCTCAAGGAAGATGGCTTTCAGTTTTCTGCACTGCTTTAGAGAAGAAGACCATGTTTCTGCTGGAAAATAAATTCCATTTCAATATAAGAAAAAGATTTTTAACAATGGAGCTACCCCCATCATTATATGATTTATGAAAGAGTAAGTTCTCCATTGCCAAAAGTATCCAAGCAGGGACCATTGGAATGGGAACTTGGTTGAGGGCATGACCAGACTAATGACAGCTCACTGGCACCAGGAGACCAGAAAGGTCTTAAGGCAACATATAGGCTACTCAGGTGAGGTCCAAGCTCCTGATATTAGGAGTTTGGTAAGTCATTATTTCCAAGCTCTAGCTGTGCTGTGTGTCTCCTATCATGACAGATGTTGGGGTCATAGATGTGAGTAAAACTCACAAGGATCCCTGCCTTCAGGAAGTGTAAATATTAGTAGAGGAAGATAGACAATAAAATAATTATGAAATGAGTGTATACTTATAAACCAAGATACAGACTATAAAGAAAAGTAAGTGATTTCTTTAAGTATTCTGGGCTAAAAATGATCAATTTCCTGAGAATGTGACACCTGAGCTAAAATGTCAGTATGTGAGGGAGTAGAATTAGAGACAGAGTGGGTGTGTGTGTGTGTTTGACTCAAAAAAAATGTATCCCACAGGCCAAGTGCGGTGGCTCATTCCTGTAATCCCAGCAGTTTGGGAGGCCGAGGTAGGTGAATCAGTTGAGGTCAGGAGTTCAAGACCAGCCTGGCCAACATGGTGAAACCCCGTCTCTACTAAAAAATACAAAAATTAGCCAGGCGTGGTGGTGGACACCTGTAATCCCAGCTACTTGGGAGGCGGAGGTGGGAGAATTGCTTGATCCCTGGAGGTAGAGGTTGTAGTGAGATCAGATTGCACCATTGTACCCCAGTCTGGGCAACAAAAGGAGACTCCATCTCAAAAAAAAAAAAAAAATAGATAGATGGGTATAGATATAGATATAGATACAATATATTTTTTAGAAGACTAATCTAAAAGAGTTTACTGAAGGGACTACTTCAGAAGTGTGGACACGCATACCAGCAAGGAATGAATTAGCAGCAGTGGGAGCCTTAAGGACCAACATAAGGAGCTATTCCTGGATCCCAGGGAGCGATGCAGAAGAAGTGGGAGAAGGCTTGACTGATGGGAACTGTTGCCGTAAGGAGGGAACACAGCACTCAAACCCGAAGTGAGCCCAAGTGACGTCACCTGCAGAAGTCAGCATACCAGAGCCCAGAACAGAGGTGATAAAGATAGAAGATTTCGAGAATAACCAGCATGAGGGGAATAGTTGTGCAGTATAAGAGTGAAGGGTAGGCTGGAGCCAAAATGTGAAGGAATTTTAAACTATGCTACAGAATCTGGACTTTATCAAGAACAACAGAAACCATAAATGACGAATTGATGGGTGCTGATGAGTTGATGGGTGCAGCACACCAACATGGCACAAGTATACATATGTAACAAACCTGCACGTTATGCACATGTACCCTAGAACTTAAAGTATAATAAAAAATTAATTAATTAATTAATTAATTAATTAAATAAAAATTAAATTAAATTAAAAAAAGAAAAAAAAGAAAAAATCTTGGCATATCTCTTGCTCCCTCTCTTGCCATGTGATACACCTTGCTCTCCCTTCTCCTGCTACCATGATTGGAAGCCTCCTGAGACCTCACCCATATCAGATGCCCAGCACTATGCTTCTTGTACAGCCTGAAGAACTGTGAGCCAAAATAAATCTCTTTGCTTTAAAAAAAAAAAAAAAGAAAGAAAGAAACCAGAATGTCAGGGCTAACCAGCAGATCAGGAAAGTGCTTGGGATCAGGAGGTCTCAGCTAGTTGTCAGGATCCCTGCTTTAGAAATTGGGGACTTTAGTCCTATGATTCCTATAGGGGTAGGAGATTAGACTGTAATGAATTGGTAAAGAACTTTCACTTTTGATTGATAGTGCCTGCCTGGAATGCTTTGTTGAGAAAGATCTCAAGTACTATCCAATTTTAGCAGGACAGTACTGCAATTGATGAGAGATGGGCAATCTCATCAGTAAGTCTTGAAAAAAAGTGGATAGATTATCTGTTTCATATCCTTAGACACATAAAGAGTGCAAAATCTGATAAACTAAAGATCAAAAATTTCAAACTTTTTCATAATTTTGGTATTAAATGCACTCTAGAAATTCTGAGACTTCTAACAATTTAAAAGATGAGGCAATTGTGCTGAGAACTTCGTTGATTTAAGAGGCTCTTCAAAATTGAACATACCAAGGAAACAAGAGTTGGAAAGGTGAAAAAATTCATCCTCTGTATTTAAGAAGATTTAAAAATCATGTTTTGATATGAAACTCTTTCTGGTTTGGTTTGCACTTTTTTCTATCTTGCTTATGGGAAAATAAAAATAACTTTACTGAATAAGTTGATAATCAGTTTTGAAAATTAGAAAAGAAGCAAAAACTTGCTATGAAGCCCATCTGTTTGTTATATGTAACATGAATGGGAAAGAATATGGTGTTTCATAGGGTTTGCTTTGCACAGAGAAGATCCTTTCTGATTTGAGGAGAGGAAATAAGGTATAGTTTTCCTTTAAGTGTGAAGTTAATAAATTTGTTTACATTTTTAATGCAACTATTAGTATTATTAATTAGCATTTATTGAGCATTTATTACATTCTATTAACTCTGCCAAGCATTTACATACATTTTCTCATTGACTTCTCATACTTAGTGGCATGCTATTAAATCAGCTCTTCAAAATAAAATATATGTAATATATTTATTTGTGTTAGAAATATTTATATATTATAAATATTTTACTTATAAAATAAAATAAATCTCTAAGTTATAGCATGTTTCCTGATTTTTATTATTTAAATACTTCCATGAACAGTTTAGCAGCCATCTCAAAAAATTCTTGAATATCAAGTAATTGTCTTTCATAAGTCAATACAAGCTTGCTCCAGCACAACACTGCTTAGGAAACTGTATTTGTTAGAAACTGCTGTTACAAAGACAGCTAAAGTACAGTGGCTCAAACGAGTTTATTTCTCTCCACACAATCATCTGAGTCTGGGTAGGGAGTCTCTACTTCTTACAGTTATCCCTAAACTCAGACTCGGGGGTTGGTTCTGCCATCCTCAATGCGTGGCTTTACATCAGCTCTAACAGTAGACTTTCCAGACAGTGGAAGACAGAGGATGGAGAAAGGACAGGATAATCACCCTTTAGGAGATGGTCAGAGCTGCCCATACCCTTTCTACTCACATTTCTAACTTAAGCACGTGGCTACGTCTATCAGCAAGAGAGGCTAGAGAATGTTGCTTGTAGCAGCCACTTGCCCAGCTCAAACTTGGTACCTGGATTATGACACAGGGTGCTATTAATGTGTTGTGAAGGGAAAAGTTTGTCTACAATAACAAAGGCCCCTCCTCAAACCTGTGTCTGAGAAAGAGACCATTTTCCCCCTGGGATTCAATGAGAAGTTTCACATTCTATCCACATTTCACGTATCTCAGTGCCTATATATTTCTGCCTACCTATCTCAAGTTCTGTGCAGCTTTTCCCACATCATGGCAAACTTTACTTCTAACCTCTCCTATTCACTCATCTCTTGAAATCTGTTTTTTTAAGACTGTCATTTCACTACCAGTTAACCCCCAAGCAAACAAGTCAAATGCAACACTTGCCCGGGGTGCCAATATTTCTTTAGGGCAGACTTGTATTTACAACAGCTGTGTTGTTGCACCAAGAATTAGACCACATGCCACTTGTGTCATATGTGCAGTTAGCAACCAATGCCTTTGGATATATTATTCTTTTATCCTGTGTCTTTGTATTTTTAATGATCACTAAGCACATTGTATCTGTAATTTTTATGTTGGTTTCTGGGTAACATTGCCTTTATAACTACTATTTTTAATAGAAAAACAAACAGCACAATGCACTGCCATGTGTCCTTTCTTCAGCTTTAGCAATTTTCAACATTCTGTTGTGCTGTTATTAATTGTTGAATGTTTATCTTGTTTTTAATGTCTTACAATTACAAATGTGTTGTGACAAATGGCGTTTAAAACATATTCTGTATTTAGATCATCTCCTTGGCACAGATAGTTAGAAGCAGAATTTCTGAGAGTAGTCCATCCCACCTTTATGTACTCCATGTATCACTGAGTTAAGCAAGGGTCTATTGGTTCCATTTACACTCATACTTGTACCTACTAGGGACAAGCCTTACTCTACTTTGTTGCTTTACGGATAAGGAATGACCAAGGTGGGCTCCAAAGCTCAGCGTTAAGGTCGGCTTTCTATTGTGAACAATTCTTTTGGGACCAACTTCTGAATGTCACAGGGACCGTTGCTGTGATTGTAGAGAAACATGAGGAACATTGATCAGAGCCATGGTCAAAGTTGCAAATAAGCTGTTTGTGCATTTTAACCAAAGAGCAGTTTGAACACAGGCATTTTTTTTTTCTTCCTCCCCCAAGCCCTTCTTGACATCACAACAAATGATAATCTGAAATCAAACATGACACTCTACCTGCAGGACCCAACTCTAACAGATGGAGCTGCGTTTAAATAGCTTCATGGTGCCAGTTCCAATAAAGGAAAAGTACACAAAAGCACAAGTCTAACGGGAAAAGGAAAAGTGCTCTGAATTTGAAAAGGAGTCAGGTAAGCATAACAGTGACGAAAATTATCAGACCCCTCGGCAGCACACAGCAACATTCCCTGGGAAATGCGCTGGAAAAGCCATTGCTGTGGCTGCTAGCCAACTCAACATGGATGGGTGGCATAAAGTTTGGGGATGCTAAGGAGCTTTCATTTAGCTGAGATGGGGCTTGAAGGAAACCTGCCAGACTTTGGATCTGTGTTGTGCTGGTGGGTGAGCAACAGCTGCTTTTGTTATCTGAGAACGAGGCATGCTGGGGCTGTGGGACTGCTCTAGGCTTAATGATTTGGGGGTTTTATTAAATAAAAGCACTCAGATGACATTCTAGTGGAGAATGAGGCATCAAAAGGCTCAAGAAATAAAAACAACCTTTACCTTGAATATTTTCAGTTCAGTTCCAATGGGGTTGCAGTTGTATCAAGTAAAAAGACTTAAAAAATACCTCACAATAATTTTTTGGGGAAAAGCCTTTTGTCCTTAGCCTGATTTGAATTCGTTCCAGCACCATCTGGAAAGAGTGTTAAATTTGGTCTCTTGGATCATATATGGCAAAAAAAAAAAAAAAAAAACCACCTTGCTTTAGTGTTTGTAGCCCTTTTAACCCTCATCTTTTAGGAAATGATCATAACTATTCCATGTCACCATGGCCATCTGGAACTCTAACAGGTATACCCTGGGTGTTTCATTAGTTTGCAGTTGGCTTCATCCAAATATAGCTTTGGTTGTACTATAGAGTCTTCCCATAGCTTTGTCACAGTCTTCAAACCCATTGACACATTGAATTCACCAGCATTCACAGGTGAATATTATTGTCCGGCTCTGTGGGAATTTCTTGGGTAGCAAAGATAAATAAGACAGTCACTAAACTCAAAGAGCTCATAAGAAGTACAAAAGACAGACGTTAAACAAATCAGAACACAACAATGTGCAAAGGCAAGTTGCATAACCATTAGGAGAGGCAGAAGGTGCAATCCATCTGGGGTTACTGGTGAAAGCTGCACAAGAGGTTCTGGAGAGAGTCACCGAATGGTCTTTAAAAGAAAGGAAGTCAATAAACAGCTAGTATTTATGGAGCTCACAAAATGTGCCAGCTATTAAACCAGGCAGTTTAATTTACTTTATTTAAGTTAATACAACTCTGTCATGTACTCACTATTATAAATCTCAATGTAGAGACAAGAAAACTAACAGAGAGGTAACAAACTGAAGGTCACACAGCTAGAAAGGATCAGATCACAGACATGATTTTAAGTTTGTCTGACTTCAAAACCCATTCTTCTTATTAGACACCACACTGATTTTGAACAAAGGAAGGCTCCAGAGGTGTGTACCCAGACAGAGGACTACAGTCAGCACTATCAACTTTTCCCATCTGTTCCTTCACCTCCGCCTTCCAGGCCAAGCAGTATACTGACATTTTTTTCTGTCTCCTCAGTCATTCAATAATAGCAAACTAATGATGTTCCCTTCCTCCACCTTTCCAAACTCATTTTTCTTGGAAGAGATCCTAAGACAAATCACAAAAACACTGATTCCTATTAAAACAAATCCAAAAAGTAAACCACAACAACAACCCTCCAAAAACATCTGAAGGATTCCTAGTTTCCTCTAGCATTGAGAGGGCTTTGCTACATCCATGATCAGGGAAGCTTGGGACCAGAGCGTGGTTTGTGACTTTTTGAAGAGCCCATTGCTGGTTTGGATTAGTTAAAAGAACACCTGTACTAGTCTGGTCACTGTTTTAGGTACATGAACCTTTTCTGAAGAATAGAATAAGCTTAGATGTTAGCAACCTGTAGTAGATACATTAAACACAACATGCACCTCCCCACCAGCCAGAAGCCAAAAGGATAGAAATTTTGACTAGATACCAGGTTTCCAACCCTGAGGCCACAGCTATTGACTAGCTATTGATCAGCTAAAGTGAGCCCATCTATATTTCAACATTTCTTATGTGACTTTCTTTATTTTGAAGGGATTATCCAAAGAATTTTATTTGACCATTACACATAAAAATGCACCTTGGTTTTGTTGCTGTTCAAGCCTGATAACTTGAACTAAAGGAGCCCTGTAGGTTTGTTTGTTCACTTTCCAAATTCTTGTTGTGGTGAAATACTCATAATATACAATTTACTATTTAACTGTTTTTAAGTGTATAGTACAGTGGTATTAAATACATTTTCATAATGATTTATAGCCATCACCACTGTCAATCTCTATAATGCTTTTCATCTTGTAAAAATGAAGCTCTATACTCATTAAAAAATAACTTCCCATTGACCCCACCCCCATCTCTGGCAACCACCATTCTATTCTCTATTTTTATAAGTTTAAGCACTCCAAATATCTCAA
The DNA here is from genome assembly GCF_002776525.5 of Piliocolobus tephrosceles. Lineage (NCBI taxonomy): Eukaryota > Metazoa > Chordata > Mammalia > Primates > Cercopithecidae > Piliocolobus > Piliocolobus tephrosceles. The sequence goes on along the minus strand of NC_045444.1, from coordinate 13,062,612 downwards.
TAAATAGAATCATACAGCATTTGTCTTTCTGTGACTCGCTTATTTTACTTAGCCTAGTATCTTCAAGGTTCTTCCATGTTATAGCCTATTGCAGAACTTTCTTTTGAAGGATGAATAATATTCCATTGTATGGATATTCCACATTTTGTCCATTCATCTATAGATGGACACTTGTATAGCTTCTACATTTTAGCTATTGTGAATGATGCTGAACACAGGTATATGAATATCTCTTCAAGACCATACTTTCAATTCTTTTGGGTATATACCCAAAAGTAAAATTGCTGAATCATATGGTAATTCTATTTTGAATTTTTCAGGAACCACCAAACTACTTTCTACTCTGTTTGTATTCCACTAACAGTGCTTAACATTTCCAATTTCTCCACATCCTGGCCAACACTTGTTATTTCATATATATATATATACACACACACACACACACACACATATAGATATATAGATATATATATACACACACACATATAGAGAGAGAGAGCCATCTTAATGGATGTGAGGTGGTATCTCATTATAGTTCTGCTTTCCCTAAGGATTAGTAATGTTGAGCATCTTTTCATCAGCTTATTGACCATGTGCTTATCTAATTTGGAGAAATGTCTATTGAAGTATTTTACCCATTTATGGATACAGTTACTTGTTTGTTGTTGTTATTGTCTTAGGAGTACTCAGTATATTCTGGTTATTAATACCTTATTAGATATGTGACTTGCAAATATTTTATCCCACTCTGTGATTCACCATTTTACTCTGTTGATAGTGTCTTTTGATGCACAAAACTTTTACATTTTTGTGAAGTCCAATTTGTCTATTTTTGGTTGCCTGTGCCTTTAGTGTGATATCTAAGAAATTGTCAAATCCAGTGTCATGAAACATTTGCTCTTTTTACTTCTAAGAGTTTTATTGTTTTAGATCTTACATATAGGTCTTGGTGATTTTGAGTTAATTTTTGGTTTTTTTGTTTTTTTGTTTTTTTTTTTTTTTTGAGACGGAGTCTCGCTCTGTCACCCAGGCTGGAGTGCTGTGGCCGGATCTCAGCTCACTGCAAGCTCTGCCTCCCGGGTTCACGCCATTCTCCTGCCTCAGCCTCCCGGGTAGCTGGGACTACAGGCGCCGCCACCTCGCCCGGCTAGTTTTTTGTAGTTTTTTTTTTAGTAGAGACGGGGTTTCACTGTGTTAGCCAGGATGGTCTCAATCTCCTGACCTCGTGATCCGCCCGTCTCGGCCTCCCAAAGTGCTGGGATTACAGGCTTGAGCCACTGCGCCCGGCCTTAAGTTAATTTTTGAATATGCTATTAAGTAAGGGCCCGATTTAATAATTCTTTTGCATGTGGATATCCAGTTTCCTCAGCATCATTTTGTGAAAAGACACATTTCCCCATTAAATTGTGTTAGCACCATTGCCACAAATTATTTGACCATACATGTTAGGGTTAATTTCTAGGCTCTCTATTTGATTTCATTGGTTAACTTGTCTATCTTTATGACAGTATCATGCTTTTCTGATTACTGTAGCTTTGTAGTAAGTCTTAAAATCAGGAAGTAATGAGTCTTTCAGCTTTGTTCTTTATCAAAATTGTTTTGGCTATTCAGAAACTGATATAGTTTGGATATTTGTTCCCCACAATGTAGTGTTGAAGTGTAATCCCCAGTGTTGGAGATGAGGCCTTGTGGGAGATGTCTGGGTCATGGGGGCAGATCCCTCAGGGCTTGGTGCTATCCTTACCATAGTGAGTGAGGTCTCACAAGATCTGATCATTTAAATGTGTGTGACACTCCCTGTCTCTCTCTCTTTCTCCTGCTCTGCCATATGAGATACTTGCTCCTGCTTCACCTTCTGGTAAGAGTAAAATTTCCTCAAGCCTTCCCCAAAAGACAAGCAGATGCTGGTCCTATGCTTTCTATATGGTCTGCAGATGGTATGCCAATTAACCTTCTTTTCTTTATAAATTACCCAGTCTCATTGTATTTCCTTATAGCAATGCAAGAACTATCTAATACAGGGTTCCTTGAGATTTCATATTAATTTTAGAATAGATTTTCCTGTTCTGCCCCCCAAAAATTGGGAATGCAATAGGTATTGTATTATATTTTCTCTTCTGTCTATTGTCCATTCCTGTTTTACCATTTTCTTTTCTTTTTTATTTCTTTTTTTCTTATTGCAGCTCAACTATTTTGCTTAATACCTTTTGTTACATATATTACAAATATTATTTACATTCTGATGTTTGACTTTTGACTTTGTTTATGACTGTCATTGGAATACAAAGATTTTAAATTTCAATGCAGTCAAATGTATCGATCATTTTACTTTGGCTTTTTGGGTTCTTTTGAAAGAAAGGTTATGAAAAAAATGACAATTGGTTGAAAATTAGATATTTTAGCAGTCTAGAACAAATTAGAAATACAAAGTGATAAAATAGGAAGAATGAAAGCAAACACACTCATATCATGAAAGTAATGAACTAGCATAGCTGAATCACCAACATGCTCTAGGGCTAAATGAAATTCCACCAAAAAAATATACAAAAGATCAATGAAACAAGAAGCTTCTTCTTTGAAAAAATAAACAAAATAGATAGACCATTAGATAGATTAACCAAGAAAAGAAGAGAGAAGATTCAAATAAGCTCAATTACAAATGAAACTGGAGACTTTTCAACTGACACTACAGAAATGTAAACATCATTCAAGACTACTATGAACACCTTTATGCATGCAAACTAGAAAACCTACAGGAAATTGATAAATTTCTGGGACCATACAAACACCCTAGATTAAATCAGGAAGAAATAGAAACCCTGAACACACCAATAACAAATAACAAGATTGAATCAGTAATTTAAAAATTGCCAAAAACAACAAAAAAGCCCAGGACCAGATGAATTCACAGCTGAATTCTACTAGACATTCAAAGAATTGCTATCAATCCTATTGCAACTATTCCAAAAGACTGGGAAAAAGGGAATCTTCCCTAAATCATTCTATGAACCAAGTATCACCCTGATACCAAAACCCAGAAAGGATGCAACAACAACAAAAAAAGAAAACTACAGGCCAACATCCCTGATGAAAATAGATGCAATTATCTGCAACAAAATACAAGCTAACAGAATTCAACAGCACATCAAAAAGATAATACATCATTATCAAGTGGGTTTCATCTCAGGGATGCAGGGATAATTTAGTATATGCAAGTAAATAAATGTGATACATTCCATAAATAGCATTAAAAACAAAAATGGTGTATTCATCTCAAAAGATGCAGAAAAAGCATTTGAAAAAAATCCAACATCCTTTATGATAAAAACTCTCAACAAACTAGGCGTAGAGAGGACTTGTCTCAAAATAATAAAAGCTATTTATGACAAACCCACAGACAACACCATATTGAATAGAGAAAAGGTGAAAGCATTTTCCTTGGAACAGGAACAAGACAAGGATGTCCTCTTTCACCATTCCTAGTCCAATATATTTGTGGATATCCTAGCCAGAAAAATTAGGCAAGAGAAGGAAATAAAAGGCATCCAAACTGGAAAAGAGGAAGTCAAACTATTGCTATTTGCAGATGATATGATCATATATCTAGAAAATCTTAAAGATTGCTCCAAATGACTCCCAGATTTGATAAACAAACTCAGTAAAGTTTCAAGGTACAAAATCAATGTACACAAATCAGTACCAATGCTGTATACCAATGATAGCCAAGTTGAGAATTGAATGAAAAACTTAATCCCTTTCACAACAGATACAAAAAATAAAATAAAATACCTAGGAAGATACATAACCAGGGACGTAAATGATCTCTACTAGGAGAACTACAAAATATTTCTGAAAGAAATAATAGATAACAGAAGCAAATGGAAATACACCCCATGCTCATGGATAGGAAGAATCAATATTGTGCAAATGGCTATATTGCCCAAAGCCGTCTATAGATTCAATGCAATTCTCATCAAAATGCCGTATCACTTTTCACAGAATTAGACAAAAAATCTTAAAATTTATACAAAACGAAAAAGAGCCTAAATAGCTAGAGCAATCATAAGCAAAAAGAACAAATCAGGAGGTATCACATTACCAGACTTCAAATTATGCTACAGGGCTATACTTGCCAAAACAGCAGGTACTGTTATAAAAAATAGACATATAGACCAATGGAACACAATAGAGAAACCAGAAAAAAAGCCAAATATACTGCAGTCAACTGATTTTCAACAAAGCATACAAAAGCTTAAATTAGGGAATGGGCACCCTGTGTAATAAATGGTGCTGGGAAAGCTGGCAAGGTCACAAGTAGAAGATCCTCATATCTCATCTTATACAAAAATAGATTCAACATGGATCAAACACTTAAATATAAGACCCAGAAGCTTGAAAATTCTAGAAGTCTGCATTAGTCTATTCTCATGCTGTTGATAAAAACATACCTAACACTTTTACAAAAGAAAGAGGTTTAATGGATTTATAGTTCCACATGGCTAGACAGGTCTCACAAACATGGTGGAAGGCAAAGAGGAGCAAGTCATGTCTTACGTGAATGGCAACTGGCAAAGGGAGAGCTTGTGCAGGAAAATTCCCATTTTTTAAAACCATCAGATATCATGAGACTCATTCACTACCATGAGAAAGTGTGGGAAAGACACACCTGCATAATTCAATCACCTCCCACCAGGTTCCTCCCATGACATGCGGGAATTGTAGGAGTTACAATTCAAGATGAGATTTGGGTGGAAACATGGCCAAACCATGTAATTCTGCCCCGGCCCCTCCCAAATCTCACGTCCACACATTTCAAAACCAATTGTGCCTTCCCAATAGTCCCCCAAAGTCTTGACTCATTTCAGCATTAACTCAAAAGTCCACAGTCCAAAGTCTCATCTGAGACAAGGCAAGTTCTTTCTGCCCATGAGCCTGTAAAATCAAAAACAAGTTAGTTACTTCCTAGATCCAATGGGGATACAAGCATTGGATAAATATAGCCATTCTAAATGGGAGAAATTGTTCAAAAAAAGGGGCTATAGGCTCCATGCAAGTCTGAAATCCAGGAGGACAGTCAAACCTTAAAGCTCCAAAATGATCTCTTTTGACTCCATCTCTCACATCCAGATCACGCTGATGCAAGAGGTGGGTTCCCATGGTCTTGGGCAGCTTCTCCCTGGTGGCTCTGCAAGGTACAGCCTCTCACCTGGCTGCTTTCATGGACTGGTGTTGTGTCTGTAGCTTTTCCGGCACAAAGATGAAGCCGTCAGTGGATCTGCCTTTCCGGGATCTGGAGGATGGTGGCCATCTTCTCACAGCTCCACTAGGTGGTACCCCAGGAGGGACTCTGTGTGGGGGCTCTGATCCCACATTTCCCTTCTGCACTGCCCTAGCAGAGGTTCTCCATGACAGCCCCACCCTGCAACAAACATCTGCCTGGACATCCAGGCATTTCCATACATCCTCTGAAATCTAGGCAGAGGTTCCCAAACCTCAATTATTGACTTCTGTGTACCCACAGGCTCAACACCACATGGAAGGATTGGGGCTTGCACCCTCTATAGCCATGGCCTGAGCCATATCTTGCCCCTTTTTAGTCAAGCTGGCATGGCTGGAATTCAGGGCACCAAGTCCCTAGACTGCACACAGCATGGGGACCCTGGACCTGGCCCATGAAACCATATTTTCCTCCTAGGCCTCCGGGCCTGTGATGGTAGGAGCTGCCATGAAGATCTTTGATATGTCCTGGAGGCATTTTTACTATTGTCTTGGGATTAACTTTTGGCTCCTCATTAGTTATGCAGATTTCTGCAGCTTGCTTGAATTTCTCTGAGAATGGGATTCTTTTGTTTTCTATCGCATTGTCAGGCTGCAAATTTTCCAAATTGTCATGCTCTACTTCCCTTATAAAACTGAACGCCTTTAACAGCACCCAAGTCACATATTGAATGCTTTGTTTCTTAGAGATTTCCTCTGCTGGATACCCTCAATAATCTCTCTCAAGTTCAAGGTTCCACAGATCTCTAGGACAGTGCAAAATGCCAATAGTCTCTTTGCTAAAACATAACAAGAGTCACCTTTTCTCCAGTTCCCAACAAGTTCCTCATCTCCATCTGAGATCATCTCAGCCTGGACCTTATTGTTCATATCACTACCAGCATTTTTGTCAAAGCCACTAAACAAGTCTCTAGGGAGTTCCAAACTTTCCCACATTTTCCTATCTTTTCTGAGCCCTCCAACCTGTACCAACCTCTGCCTATTATCCAGTTCCAATGTTGCTTCCACACTTTGGGGTACTTTTCTGCAGTGCCCATTCTACTGATACCAATTTACTGTATTAGTCTGTCCTCACACTGCTAATAAAGACATACCTGAGACTGGACAATTTGCAAAAGAAAGAGGTTTAATGGACTTACAGTTACACATGGCTGGGGAGGCCTCACAGTCATGGCAGAAGGCAAGGAAGAGCAAGTCATGTCTTACATTGATGGCAGCAGGCAAAGAGAGAGCTTGTGCAGGGAAACTCACTTTTAAGACCATCAGATCTCATGAGACTCACTCATTATCATAAGAACAGTGCAGGAAAGACCCACCCTTATAATTCAAGCACCTCCCACTGGGTTCCTCCCAAGACATGTGGGAATTTAGGGAGTTATAATTCAAGATGAGATTTGGGTGGGGACACAGCCAAACTATATCAAAGACAATGTTGAAAAAACTCTTCTAGGTATCACCCTAGGCAAAGAATTTGTGACTAAAATTCCAACAGCAACTGTGGCAAAAAGAACTGTAAATAAATGAGACCTAATTAAACTAAAAAGCTTCTGCACAGCAAAAGAAATAATTATCAGAGTAAACAGAAAACACAGAGAATGACAGAAAATATTTGCAAACTACACATCCAACTAAGGACTAGTATCCATAATACATAAGAAACTCAAACAAATCAACAAGAAAACAACAGATAATCCCATTAAAAAGTGGGCAAAGTACATGAATAGACATTTCTCAAAGGAAGATATACAAATGACCAAAAACCATAGGAAGAAATGCTCATCACCACTAATCATTAGGAAAATACAAATGAAAACTACAATAAGATATCATCTTACTCCTGCAAGAATGGCCATTACTAAAAAGTAAACAAACAAGCAAACAATAAATAAATACTGGCATGGATATGGGGAAAAGGGGATGCTTATACACTGATGGGGGGAATGTAAATTATTACAATCTTTATGGAAAACAGTATGGAGATTTCTTAAATAGCTAAAAGTAGATCTATCATTTCATTCAGTAATCATACTGCTGGGTTTCGACCCAAAGGAAAAGAAGTTATTAATGATAGAGATGCTGGCACACACATGTTTATAGCAGCACAATTCACAATTCATATTGCAAAGATATTGAACCAACCTAAGTTCCCATTAACTAATAAGTGGATAAGAAAAAATATGGTGCATATGCACCATGGAATACTACTCAGCCATCAAAAGTAGTGAAATAATGTCTTCTGCAGCAACTTGGATGGAGCTGAAGGCCATTATTCTAAGCGAAGTAACTCCGCAGGGAAAAAACAAAAAATGTATGTTCTTACTTATAAGTGGGAGCTAAGCCATGAGTATGAAAAGGCATATAGAGACTTTAGAGATTTAGAATGGGAAGCGTGGGAGTGGGACTAGGGATTAAAAAAAACTATATATTAGGTACAATGTTCACTATTTGGGTGATGGGTACACTAAAATCTCAGAATTTACTACTATATAATATATTCATGTAACAAACAAACAAACAAAAACCGCTTGCACCCTAAAAGCTCTTGAAATAATTTTTTTAAAAAGAAAATATTATGATATGGGAAAACCTTCTTCTAATATTATGGAATGCTTTCATCTATAAACTGCTAACATCTGACAGACGGTTCAGGATTTGTTGCTTCTTAGGTTTTTACTAACATTTAAGGTTACTAAGAATAATCATTCTAGTTAATATATAATTCTGTCAGTTATGTTCTCAATGACAAAAAAAGGCTACGTTGGTGGTTATTTAAAAGTTGTTTATTAAAGAAGGTAAAAAGAAACTGGTCAATAGAGGAGAGTGATGTGAAAGTAGTCATGGATATAAAAATGTACTTTTAGTAAGAACAGATAAAAAGAAAATAGAATAATTTTGTATAAGTAAGGATTTCATATGGTAAATTTGTGTCCTAACATAAAATAATAGATTATTTAGGAAAGAGGGAAGTATAGGACAAGTCAGAAAGTCCAAATATGTCATAGATGGTCTGGGTAGGTTGTGATAAGGTTCATGAAGAAAATTTATAAAAGGAATTGTGTATGTGATTAAGTTATCTATAATTAAAATGAAATTATTTGTAATAGCCTTTCTAAACATTGGTCTTCTATTTTAAAATAAGGTTTCTTTAAGGTGTTGATTTGTGCTTTTAATGAAACTACAGATTTTGCCTTTTAGTTCTTTTGCCTTTTAGTTCTATAACCTATTTCTTTGTAAAGCTTCTCAGATTCGTATCTTAGAAGTTCAACTTTTGTTGTATCTCACTGCTGTCAGCTCTTTGGAAAGACCTGAGATGATAACTCGCCTTCAGTTCTTTGTCAGCTCCTATGACATTTTTCTCCAGTTCTAACAGTTGCTATGGTCTAATGCTGAAATGTTTTTATATTGAAGGTAAAATAAAAAGCAATGTTTTCCTCCAGTATAATTGATTGTGTACTCTTGGCTTTTCTTGATATGTCTAAATTTTTCAATGTAATCAGGAAACTTCTCATGCTGTTCCTAAGAGTCACGTATTTCCCTGACATACTTATAACTTTGAACACAATCTTAAATTGTATCTGATTAAATTCAAGCACTTTTTTCATCAAATTTGACTTTCAGATTATCTAAATGGGCTTCTTATAAGAACAAGCCGTCACACTGCAGAAGGTTTCTCTTTGCCTTTTTTGTAACTGGCTTAAGAAACAACATTTTATGTTTTATCAGGATAATTCCTGTGTTGTCTTATTAGGTGTTTGATTGCTTAGAAAACCTGAGCTTTAAAATAATTAAATTTTTTTTCAATCCATGTAAACTTCTGTACTGCTTTTAAAGTCTTTTGATTATCACTATGGTTAAATGAGTAACTATAATTTTATAATGAGTTTTTTAATGTCTTTGACAAACATCCTCAAAATCAAATTCTAAATTAAGTCTCAGACTTATTGCTAGGGGTTATCAAAGCTATAAAAATTAATCACCAAAAGGTTGTATAATCTTTTTACAGTTTCCAATTAGATCATGGGCTTCAGTAGCACCACCCCCAGCCCCTTGCAATAGTCATTTTCAGGTACGATTAACTAATCCTTGTGCTGTTAAATTACATGGTTTTGACTGCTGGTGTAACCACTCCTTGAGTTCACCTTGTCTGCTGCCTAGACAGAGCCAATTTATCAAGACAGATGAATTGCAACAGAGAAAGAGTAATTCATGCAGACCTGGCTGCATGAGAGATCAGAATTTTATTGTAACTCAAATGAGTCTCCCTGAAAACTTGGGGATTGAAGTTTTCAAGGATAATTTAGTGGGTAGGGAGCCAGTGAGTCAGGTATGAAATCATAGAAAGTGTAAACTGTCCTCTTTGCAGAGTCACTTCCTGAGTGGGGGCCATAAGACCAGATGAGACAGTTTATCCATCTGGATAGTGCCAGCCGGTCCATCGAGTTCAGGGTCTACAAAATATCCCAAGCACTGATCTCAGGTTTTGCCATAGTGATTTTATCCCCAGGAGCAATTTCAGGAGGTTTAGAATCTTGCAGCCTCCAGCTGCATGACTCCTAAACCATAATTTCTAAACTTGTGGCAAATTTGTTAGTCCTGCAAAGGCAGTCTAGTCCCCAGGCAGGAAGGGGGTTTGTTTTGGGAAAGGACTGTTCCTCCCAAAGTTAGTTCAACTTATGACTCAGAATGAACAAGAACATCTTGGAGGTTAGAGGCAAGATGGAGTCAGCTAGTTCGTATCTCTTTCACTGTAATAATTTCCTTAGTTATAATTTTTGCAAAGGTAATTTAACTGGGAATACATATCTTATCTCAAGAAGGCAATGACTCCTGCCAATATCTGACAGCAAATCTAAGTTAACCAAAGCCTCATCTTTAGACCCGGGCAAAGGCAGCAATCAAAGTAACTGCCTTCATGAGATGCAGGGAAAGGACTGTACTCAAAAACATTAAGATTCATTTAATAATTTTGCCTCTATGTGAATTAATATAATTTATTATATGTGTTGATACTGAATAATTGAAATGTTTAACTACCTATGAGCTTCCTTTCTTGTCATTTTCAAAACTAGACAGTTTATGACATTTTTGTTTGAAACACTGCTAATTATTTGTTTTGTTTCGCCTCCAGAATTTAAAATTATTCAATCCCTCCAGGCCCAGGTACTGTCACATGAGATTGTAAGGGCTGATTTCAAGAAATAAAATTAGGTCAAATCCTCCAAATCAAGAATGGGCACACAGTTGCCTAAACAGCTGAACAAAATGCTTGTGTTTTGTACAGCTAATTGCTACAAGCCAAGAGTACAGCAGTTCAGTGTATATAAATTATAAATAAGTCCATTTTATAACTTTGCCATTTGGCTTTTGGTTTTTGTCTCTTACGTTGCTTAAAAGGGGATTTAAAGGTTAATGAGTGTCTCTACACTTCCATTCTCATTCGGCCTAGAACATTCAATTGACTATAAGTCTTTGACTCTAAGCCCTTTAGCCAGGGGGGTCACAACCAGGGACATAATGGACTTGAGGCAGGTGGCATACTACTCTAGCATTGATATGGGACAACATAAAAGCATGGCCATTAATACTGCTTCTTGCATACCTAGATAAAAAGGGGGACTATAAACTAAAAAAATAGAATTTTAAGCCTCTCAACACAGGAGGAATTCAGGCAAAGTTGGATCTTTGGAATGCAGGCAAAATTGACCAGCATTAACATTAAAATAGAGATTCTAAGACTGACAGAACAAACTCTTTATAACAGTAAGATACCAAATTATAAACAGAACCTAAGACTATGCCAGGCAAAGGCTACGTCTCTATCCCAAAGTAAGCAGAGTCATATGTTACATTCATGTTTTTTCAATATGCATGAGTCAGGACCACCTTTATAAATATTCATACATCCTCCTATAACCTGTTAAATATGCATGTTTAGTTAACCTGTCATCATATCCCCACAGGAGCACCAGGTATAAATGACAGTGGGGAACAAAGTAACTTATTTCTTAATCAATCCTAGGGCTATTTATTCAGTCCATAACACCCCAAAAGCAAAAAATACTAAAATTCAAGAGAAATATAACAAAAAAATTTTTTTAAAAAATCTTTGGAATGTTAGCTGGGGGACTTGGAATTAAGAAATAATATTCTTTATATGCCAGAATGACCAGTTTCTCTATTGGGATGAGAGTTGCTTTGCAAGCTAAATGATCAAGTGACTTTTCCTCCAAGGAAGCAGCAATTTTGTTTACAGATTCCACCAGAACAGGGACTGCAACTGCAGATGCCACTCACTCACCCCAAGGAAGACAAGCAAAAACTCTTCCCTCTGGAAGTCAATGAACAATTTGCTGTTTCCAAGTCCTCATACCCCATGAATGACCCTGTTATCATTTCTACCCAGGAAATAAGGTGCTACGAAAATCCTGGAGGAACCAAGAGCAGACCAAGAGCTAGCCAAAGAGTAAACACCCTTCTCACTGAAGAAACCTTGAAGATTAGCCAAAAGGCCCTACGAAATGGTATGGCCTTAGATATCCTGACTGCAACCCAAGGCAGCACTTGTACACTGATTAAGACTGAATGTTGTGCATATATATATACCACATTATTCTCACAATATAACCCAAGTTATGCATGTATTAGATATCTCTATTTCTGCTATAGATATCTTTTCCCAGGACCACATAACAGCGTAGTTCAGCCGACTTCCTAATACATGAGAGACTTTCATATACTGTGTGATTGGTACTCTGCTAATTGTTCTCCTTAGCTGCTATGGACCTTATTACTGTTATGTACTTTGTATGGAGGTGCAGGACAGAATATCTCAAAAGCTTCTAGGTCCTAGTACCATAATGCTCCAGCAAGTTCCTACTGTGAATCTGAGAACTCAGGAATATGTCTAACTACAGGTAAATAGATTCCATTCTGATACCCCCTAACTATGCTCCTTTTCAGCAAGAAATAGCAAGATTTAATGCATCACCCACTTTCCATAGAAATTGGATGGAATTTGACAGTGAGAAACTAACCAAGAACCCCAGCCCCAAAATGCATTTTGAAGCTTTTTTCCCCGTTTCTTGTTTTCGGCCTTGAAATGTACTTTGAAACTCTTCATTTCTCCTTTCCTACCAGGCACTTATGTGAACAGTGCTCGCTAATCTAATTATGCACTTGCTTAGAAGTTGAGTGACCAATTTTGAAACAAACCAAATTTAGGAGACCCAGCTGCAGAATTCTTCTAATTGGGGGAAGTTACTAACAACCCACCACTTCGGGGCAAAAGTCGGGATAACAGAAACCCAGCCTCTGAATGGGCAATTACTTAAGATAACCAGCAGAATGAGACAGGCCGAACTGCCACCCTCCTGCACCTGCCGTGTATTTCCCACACCTTTTCCTTCCGAAAACCCTTCAACCATCCCCAGAGACAGAGAGGGCTTCCTTGAGGCAGAAGCTTGGCTATCTCCCATCTGCCAGCATTTGATCAATAAAACTGCTTTCCTTTCACCACACCTGCTTCTCGTGTTTTCAGCCTCTGAGAGGGGAGCCGTCAGACTTGAGCCTGCTACAAAGGGAAACTTTCTTCCACTCCTCCAACCATGGATAAAGCCTGACTCTATCCACTACCCATCTCAGCACTGTTACCTTCACTGAAGAAAAAGCTGTTTGGCTCCATCTGACTTTAGTCAGGTTGAAAGCTGAGAGGAAGAAAAACCACCATGATGAGAGTGGGAGTTAGAAGACCAAGAGGCCATGAGAAAAGGGAAGAGGAAAGAGCGGGCACAGAGGAAGGCTCTTATGCCTAAATGAGGTGGACACAGTGTGGATGACAGGAGACAGAAGACAGAAAGTAAATAGTTTCTACCATTCGCAAGATTTTGTGTACATGCCTGACTGTCTAATGATAAGACCCCTGAGGATGGACTCTCTGCCTAGCTTTTGTTGCAATATCTTGTAAAAATACTTCCAGATTTAATGAAGTATCTGCAGAGACTAGATAGAAGAAATGGCATCTGAATCTGTAAGTAACTCTTTTGTTGTTGTTAGTAGTCTGATAAGAGGCATAGCCTGCAGTACATGAAATGAAGCAATATTCTCACCACACAGCAGGTGTGTTCCAGAAAAACCCTTCATTTCAAGTCTGCACCTGGCTTGGTCTGTGGAATTGACCAAGGTATAGGTATAAGTCTTAGGGGAGGGCAACCAGCCTGATGGAGGGTAATGAACCAATTATTTCCTCAAGCTTTGTTAAACTTATGCTTTAGAAAGAACTATGCAAATAAAGAGAGACTTCAACTTCAGAGAAATGACCCTTAATAAAAATAATAATAATAAATAATGGACGACACCAAAGGAACATGTGTCTTTTCTTCTAGGCAACTTCTGTGTTTCTGTAAAGTTAGGTGTTAATTAAATACATTTTAAAAAGATAAAAGTATTTTCCTTTTTTTAATTTAAATTTTTCATTGAAGCGTACATATACAAAACATTATGCACATTACTAGTGCAAAGCTTGATGAATCTTTCAAACTAAATATACCCGTGTAGCTGGAACCCAACTCATGAGACAGAACATGGCACACTCTCCAGAGGCTCCCATGTCTCCATCTAGTCACTATCTAGCTGCCTCAAAAGAAACTCACCGCTAGGCTGACACCTAATACCACAAACTCGTTTTTGTGTTTTGAACCTGAGAGAAACAGAAACACATTATATATGTTTGTCCTTTTTGCCTGGTTTCATCACTCAATACAATGTTTGTATGTAGTTTTAGATTGTTCCTTCTTATTATAGTATAGCATTCCACTATATGAAAACAATAGAATCCCACTATTCTAATATCTATTTTACTATTTTCTTATATCCCTCCTACTATTGATGGAAATTTTAGTTTCCAGTTGGGACTTTTAAGAATGGTGTTGCAATGACCATACCTACACATATATTTTTGTGGATCTAAGGGTACATTTTTCTTCACTACATGCCTAGGACTCCATACCTAAGAATAAAATAAAATGTGGGGGTTATATATATATATATATATATATATATATATATATATATATATATACACACATACATATACATACACACACACACACACACACACAATCCATATATAGGTATGCATACATACACATATATTTCTATATATAATCCATATATAGATATATATACACACATATATAACATGTAACATAGTTATATATTATATACATGTTACATATGTTATATATACATATATTACATATGTTATATATGATATATACATATATTACATATGTATATATGATATATGCATATAATATATGTATATATCATATATAACATATGTAATATATGTGATATATCATATATAATATAGGTGATATATAATATATAATTGTATAATATATGTGATATGTAATATATATATTATATATATCTATATATGGATATATAGATAATATATCACATATATGAAATGTTTTATAAATATATTATGTTACATATATTACATATTATATTACATATATTATATTGCATATATTACATAAATATATTACATATTATATAAAATATTATATATAAAACATATATTTTATATAACATATTTTATAATATAGACTATGTAATATATTAATTATATGTTATATATTGTATAATTATATATTATTAGATGCATATTATATATTACTATAATATATTATATAAATATATGTGTGTATGTATATCTATATATGTATTTGTATGTGTATAACATAAAATATATGTGTTATATATTATATATGTGTGTACATCTATATATAACATTATATATAAGTAATACATATTATGTAATATAAAATATAATATATATTTGTGTGTATGTATATTTATATAGATGGATTACATATGTGTGTGTACATAGATATGCACACATGCATGCTTAGCTTTATTTGATATTGCCAGACTGGTTTGAAAATGCAAAATTTTAGGCATACACATTTCTGGAGTAATTGTGACCCATTTCACTAATTTTAAGGATTTTTTAAAATTTCTTTTAAAATCAATACTCAAAAAAATTGGGGGGTTACAGTCATAAAATTGTTTTATGTCTTGATTGTGGTAGTGATTAGATGTGACTGCACATTTGTTAAAACTTGTAAAAATGTATTACAAAATGGTGATTTTTATTTTATGAATTAGTTTATTGATTACCCAGTTGAGGAATATTTGGTTATTTCCTGTCTTGTCAATTACGATAACAGTTTTATGCTGCTATAAATATCTATGTTAGGTATTCGCGTGGACATATGCTTTCATTTCTTTAGGGTAAATACATACAAATGGGATTTCTGAGTCATACAGGAATGCATATTTAACTTCGTAAATAACTGACAAATTATTTTCTACAGCGGCTGTTCCATTTTGCATTCCCAAAAGCAATATATGAGAGTTTCAGTTGCTTAGCATACTTACCACCACTTAGTATTGTCAAGTTTTGTTTTCTCTGTTAGTTTCAGCCATGCTAAGGGGTATGTAGTGGTAGCTCTTCGTGGTTTTAATTTGGATTTTCCTAATGACTAATGAGGTTGACATCTTTTAATGTGTTTATTTTCTGTCCATGTTCCTTCTTTGGTAAACTGTTTGCTCAGATCTTCTGCCCATTTTTTATTGGGTTGTTTGTTTCCTTATCATTATGTTTTGAGAGTTCTTTATCAGATATATGATTTGCAGATATTTTCTTCCAGACTGTGACTCATCTTCCCATTCTTGTCACAAAAGTTTTTTGCAAAGCAAAAATATTTTATTTTGAAGAAGTCAAATTTATCAGTTTTCTTTTCTTTTCTTTTTTTTCAAGACAGAGTCTGGCTCTGTTGTCCAGGCTGGAGTGCAATGATACAATCTCAGCTCACTGCAACCTCCAACTCCTGGGGTTCAAGTGATTCTCCTGCCTCAGCCTCTCTAGTAGCTGGGATTACAGGTGCCCACCACCACACCTGGCCAATTTTTGCATTTTTAGTAGAGACAGGTTTTCGCCATGTTGGACAGGTGGTCTCAAACTCATGACCTCAGACAATCCACTCACCTTGGCCTCCCAAGTACTGGAATGATAGGCATGAGCCATCATGCCTGGCCCAGTTTTCTTTTTTATAGATCATAGTTTCGGTTTGTTGTTCTTATCTAAGATCTCTTTGCCTAATCTAAGGGCACAAAAATTTTTCTCTTATGTTTTATTTTAAAAACTTTTTAGTTTCGTATTTTAAATTTAGACTTATAATTCATTTTGAATTAATTTTTCATAAAGAATATAGACTGAAGTTCCATACATATACATGCAAACGTAAAATTTTTCTAGCACAATTTATTACAAAAATCTGTTCTTTCTTCACTGAATTTCCTTCGCACTATTGTCAAAAATCAATCAGCCACATTTCTGCATGCCTATTTCTGGACTTTCTACTCTGTCTCATTTATCTATCTATGTATCTTTTCTCCAGTACTACCCTGTCTTGATTGTTATAGTTAAGTTATATTATAGTTAAGAATCATAGTATGTCTTAAAATCAGGCAGTGTAAGTTCTCCAACTTTATTCTTATTTCAAAGTTATTTTGGCTATATTGGACTCTTGTCCTTTTCATATAAAATTTGAGACTAGCTTATGGATATCTATAAAAAATCTTATGGAATTTTAATTGAGATTGCATTGAATCTGTAGACCTATTTTTGGGAAATGACAGCTTAAATATATTGCATCTTCCAGTCAATGAGCACAATATATCTTTCCATTGATTTGTGTCTTCACTGATAACTTTTATCAGTCTTTTGTAGTTTTCAGCATAGAGATCTTGCATAAATTTTATTAGGTTTATATTTAAGTATTTCATTCTCCCTGGTGATATTTTAAACAGTACTATATTTTTACTTTTGGTATCCAGTTGTTCATTATTAGAATGTAGAATTCTGGCTGACTTTTTTGTATATTGACAATGTATGCTTAAATCTTGCTAAACTTATTTACCCATTGTAGCAAAAGAGAGGAGACAGAAAAAGGAACTGACCAAAGCTTGGGAAGAATTCTCATTTAGAGATGGGAAAAAAGAAGCAACCCTGAAAAAGACAGAAAATGAATGGAGATAGGAACACTGTCAAGAGAAGGTGGCACCATTTCATATTCCCCCAATTCATGCAGTCTTTCACCAAACTCTTGAAAAGCTTGTAGTCTCTTTTATAAGGCATTACTCAATTACACCTTATTCCACTCCGATTTTGCTTAATATCTTTAAATTCTACCCCCTCTACTTACCATCCCTCCGAAATCATTAAGTGCCTTTTGAGACCAGGGGAAAAGCCTTAAACACTGACTCATGGAACAAAAATCATCTCATTCTGTGACCCTCTACCCCTCCCTAAGTATTTTCCTACAATTTTTACAGTATTGGAACAAGCCTGACTACTTTCATTTAATAGACACATATTCACCATTTGTTATGTATATGCCACTTAGCAGGAGGCTGTGGATAGGAGGGATGCAGAGCAGGAATAACATTCAAAATATCCAGCAACTTGACCAACATGGGCTCTGGCAAAGCCATAGCCTGGGCAAGGACCCTGGAGAAACTGCTATGCCAGGTGTGAACCTTGTATTTATTTGAATAACATGATGTGAGGGGTCCTGGAGGGAGGAGACAGGGAGTTCTCTGTGGAGGGCTTGGGGCAGCGGCTATCTACGAAATGATATGGACATGTTGTAACACTGTAATACCTGACATATCCCTATCCCCAGTGATCCCGGGAACTGGGGAGTTCATAGCAGTGGCTACTCAGCAAGACAAGACAATACATGAACTAATGATTACAATATCATGCAGCCATAAGAGAAACAATTTTAGGATCCACTAAATTTATTACACCAAGGAGGAAGTTGAGCCCTGGAGATTCAGTCGTATATCAGGTTCGCAACTTCTCATTATTAGGTTATAGATTAACTCTCTTTCTCATTGTTCTTGTTATGTAAATGACTAGGAGAGACTGGAGACCAAACCTCTTCCCCTTCCAATCACTGATTTTTGTTACAGATTAACTGTCTCTTTATTTTCCTGTACCTTACTCAAACCAGATGGTGCAAAGGATCCCATGACTGTTACATCTTCGATGTCAATGTTAAATATACCTTTCCAAAAAAAAAAAAAAAACTACCTGAACTAATCAGATTGTTATAATTATGCATTCAGCCATGTATAGAAAGATACTGAATTTCTGTTATGCTTTCCTAAATTTGGTCTCTATAAAGGATCCCAAACTTCTACACTAAGAAGAATGACTTCAATTCTTTGGAGTCTGTGTTTCCTGAGTGGCTGTCCTCAAAAACTTTATGTTTGAACAAACATAAATTCACTTTAAACTAAGTTCTGATCTTTTTGATTATTTTTTCTCAGGTACAGCATCTAATGAGCCCTGAGAGGGCACAAGGAAAATTTAATGGAGACTTGGAGAGGTGGAGATCACTTCTTTTGGGAAGGAGAATAAGAATATTTGAGTTTAATTCCAAAAGCAGGTGTATTTAGGTGTGGAAGCAGAAGCAGTGAAAATGAAGGGCATAGATTAAGCACAAGTCAAAAGGCAAAAATGCACTGTTTGCCTGTAACAAAGGAGCTCAGAAAGAGTAGCAAGAAATAAGACGGCAGGTAAAACAACCTGGAAAAAGGCATGAACAAATTGTGGGGGTGGAGCTAGATTCTTTTGATATTCATGAATATGTCATAGAATTTTCAGCTGAAAAGGGGTTAGAGACCCTAAAGGCCAACCTTGAAATCTTTTGGTGGTAAAAATGGGGAAATTGAGGCCCAGAGGAAGGAGTATGTTAGTATCAGAAGCCCAGAATTCTCATTTCAGAGCTTTCTCCGCCAGGTCTCATTTCTCTCCTCTTCTCATGGTTTTTACGGTGCAAAATAAACAAATGTCTATAAGCAGCAGCTGCTGATGAGGAGCCTTTGATTTTTTACTTCTCCCCCAGAGGGCTGGCATAGTGCCTTACTTCCTAAAGATGCATTCAAATAGGCCATACTCCTCAAGTTCCTGCTTTCTCTTCCGGTGTTTTAATAAAACTGAGAACGGTAAGTGGATGCTCTGGTCTCTCTGCCCCTCCATAGCAAGCTGGAGCTTTTTCCTTCTATGAGGCAACAGTAGCACCGCTTAGCTCTCTGTTGAAAGATTCAAATGCAATACACGTTATGTAAGCTCTGTTTTTCTCTCCTCATCTTGTCAGGCATGACACAAAGCTCTCATCCTGAAGGGTTTTCTCCGTTTCCCTTGCTCCTACTCCTACATTAGATGTGTCTCTTATTAAGCTGCATTCTCATCCAAGATATTATTCGGATTCATTTTACTTCCATTTTTTCATCTGTTCTATCAGTCAAGAGGAAAACAGATAAAAAGGCTGCTCTTAGAACAAACTGAAAATCTCACAGTTTCAAACTCACTTACTGTGCATCTCTTCCTGAGGATTTTCTGCTTGATGGACAGTAATCATAGTCTAGGACCCAATAACAGAACTGACTGAAATTTTTACCAAACCTTTCTCTAATTTTACTCTTTTAACTGTCTAACATATAATTTTTCTGGACACAAGCTTTTAGCCTATTTTATACCCTTCACAACATGGTTTTATTTTTTAAATATTGTTTCATATTAATAAAATGAAAATTAGTGAGCCTCTAAATTTTGAATTATTTCAGCTGTCATTTAATGTATATTTTCTATGACTACATGATAGACTTTACTAAATGCTAAACATGTATCAGCACATTTAGTTGCCATAATCAATCTTCTGAGGTAGACACTTTGATTTTTTTCTTATGCAGGTGGGGAAACTGGAACTTAAGTATTTAAATATTCATCATGGTCTTCTAGCTAATAGGTAATAGAACCTGAATTTAACTCCAGACAGCTTGGGTCTCAAACTTTCACACATAAACATAACATTATCGAATCCCATTCCAAGTTGTCTTTCCTAGGCAGTCAATTACATTATGATTCTCTAAAAATTTACTCTGTAAATTGTATTAAAATAAGCGAAGTGATCTAGAAAAGAATAAGACTGTACTCTTTAAACAAAGAAGCAATAAAACATTTAAAAAACTATGACAAAAATAACACACAAAATTTTTATTGATAAATATAATCATAAAACAGCTATTTTATTTTATTTTTTAATTGATAAATAATAATTGTACATATTCATGGGGGTTCATAGTGATATTTTGATGTATATAATGTATAGTAATCGTAATCAGTCTGGGTAATTAGTATACCCATCATCTCAAACATTTATCATTTCTTTGTGTTGGAAATGTTTAATATCCTCCCTCTAGCTATTTGAAGCTACATATTACTATTAACTATAGTCATCCTACAGTGGTCTACAACATTAGAACTTGTTCCTATTATCTATAATTTTGTGTTCTTCAACAAATATCTCCCTGTCCCTTAATTTCCCCTGCCTTCCCAGTCTACAGTATATTTTGTTCTACATTTTATTTCTGCGACATTAACTGTTTTTTAGCTTCCACAAATAGGTGAGAACATTTGGTGTTTAACTTTCTGTTCCTGGCTTATTTCACTTAACCTAATATCATCCGCTTCCATGCATGTTGCCGTGAATGACAGAATTTTACTCTTTTGATCGCCAAATAGTATGATGGCATACGTATATCACATTTTCTTCGTTCATCTGTTGTTGGACACCTAGAGTCATTTCATGTCTTGGCTATTTTGAATAGTGCTGCAATAAACATGGGGGTTCAAATGTCTTTTTGATATAATGATTTCCTTTCCTTTGGAAATTCTCAACAGTAGGATTGCTGGATCATATGGTAGTTCTACTTGTAGTTATTTTAGGAACCACCATACTGTTCTCCAACGAATTCACTTTTCAAGAATTATAATTTTCTGATAATTCAGTGATCCAGGACCTCATCTCAAGCAAAAGCGGCTCCTGAAAAGCCATTTGCTATCCATAAATATCACGTGTCAACTTCTATGCAACTTTAATAAAAGAGCTATGGATCAAAGCCATTGCTATGTGATTAATAACTTTTATTAATTACACAGGATTAAATTTTGCTATCTAGTGTTTCCAACTAATAAGACAGTAAAAACTAGCAAATTAAAAAATGTGTACAGAGGAAGATACGGGAAGCGGATAGATAGAAAACAATAAGAAATCGGCCAGGCGCGGTGGCTCAAGCCTGTAATCCCAGCACTTTGGGAGGCCGAGGCGGGTGGATCACGAGGTCACGAGATCGAGACCATCCTGGCTAACATGGTGAAACCCCGTCTCTACTAAAAATACAAAAAACTAGCCGGGCATGGTGGCGGGAGCCTGTAGTCCCAGTTACTCGGAGGCTGAGGCGGGAGAATGGCGTGAACCCCGGGGGAGCTTGCAGTGAGCCGAGATCGCGCCACTGCGCTCCAGCATGGGCCACAGAGCGAGACTCCGTCTCAAAAATAATAATAATAATAATAATAATAATAATAATAATAATAATATGTTCTTCCATTTGTTTGTGTCCTCTTTGATTTCACTGAGCAGTG